>NC_050578.1:234980662-235190662 GCF_011100635.1 Trichosurus vulpecula | reverse complement strand
TAGGCTAAAGATCCCCATTCCTTTAAAATGATCCTCATATGGCATTGTCCTCAGACCCTTCCCCATCTTGTCCTCCTCTGGTAGACAGATAGATAGATGAGAGAACAGAGAGATGAAAGATGAGAGATGAGAGATGAGAGAAAGACAGAGAGATAGATAGATAGATGATTGATAGATAAAGAGAACACAGAGAGACAGAGACAGAAAGAACTTAGAGACAAAGAAACATATAAACAGATCCTAACAGATGGAGAGGTGGTCGGGCAAGAACTAGTGTCTAGTCTTTGCCATTTGCTATGTAACTTTGGACAACTCATTTAACCCCTATCTCCTTGGCTGTAAAATAAAGGGGCATTTGTGAGAACTGAATAAATTAGAGTTCCTTCCAGTTCTAAGACTCTGCATCCTATGCATATATATATACACACACATACACACACACACACACACACACACACACACACACACAAAATTTCATTAGAGTCAGTTGTCAAGAGAAGCCTGGGATTGCCCCAGTTTGGAGGACTGCAGTACAACTGACCTTCACCTTCTTTGTCTCATACTGTGAGCTGTCCAGCACCCAATCCATCTCAGAGAGGCTGGCTCAAAGTAGCTGAGTGGGCAGGTTGATGGAAAGTGACTCTGGCATCACTGAGCTCAACTGGAATTAAGGATTCATGAGAGCTGTACTAAGGAAGGCAGGCCCAGAGCCCCTGCTGAATACCAAATGAGTCACAAGGGACACCCAGGCTTGCCTTCAAATGGCAAATAATCAAGGAATTGCTTTTTGATGTTGCCTGGCTATAAATACCATCAGTCTCCAAAAATCAGGTTCTTTTTACAACAGCAGAAGAAGAGTGCTAGAACAGCTGTGTATTTTACAAATGGGCTGGATGCTTTGCCCAAATCATGCTGTCATTTTTGAAATCATTTTTAAATGATTGGATGAGTGGATAAAGTGATCGACCTGGAGTTTCACCTCTGCCACTCACTGTCTGTGAACAAGAGGGAAGGCACTTTAGCTCTCAGAGCCTCAGTCTCCTCACCTGCAAAATAGAGATATAAATGCCAACCCCACTTATTTCACAGGGTTGTCATGAGACAAAATGAGATCATATATGTGAAGCACTTTGAAAATTAAGTGAAGCCTGGAAAACATCATGCAAATATAAAGGATTTTTAGTTTCTCAATTGTTGGTAAGTAAAAAAAGATCCAACTGGATTTGGTCACTAATAAACCAAAAGTGATGAACGACCTGTCAATAATCATATCTGAGATTGAGAAGCAGCATTGCCTAGTGAATAAAGTTGTTCTCATATTTAGGTCATTTCTTTATAAATATTCAATGGTAGGAGTTTCTAAAACTGATGAAATCATGAAATCAGACTTTAAAAAAATTACATTTAGAATATGTTGCTTTTCCAGCATTATCTCATTTGAACTTCAGAACACCCTGCACGGTGAAATCATAATCAATATTATTACTTCCATTTCACGGATAAGAAAACTGACGCTCAGAAAAGATAAGTGAATCACCTGTGGTTATATTGGTTGTTCTTCTTGTTGCTGTAGGTCCTCCATTCTTGAAGAGGAGCATGATGTCAGTAGGGTGATGCCGTAACTTGCAAGTGAATTGGATTTAAGTGAGAGAAGGTTGTGCAAAGTTACCAGCCTCGCTTTCTTCTCTGGAGCCCTCTGGGTCCAGTAGTCAGATATAGATTGGGACAACTGGAGGTGGCCCCCAATTCAGTGAGAGACCTTGACCTTTATTTAAATGGCCAAAGAAGAATTGACACCCTTCTGATTCCCCATCCACTAGAATTTCCACTACATGATGCTCCTGCCATTTCGACAAGAAAACCTTTCACTTGGAATATCCACTTTGAAGAGGGCAAAGTTCCTTTTCAGAAATTCCCTACACCTAAGAAGTCACAGAAATGGACCACACAGTACTTTAAGGTTGGCAAAATACTTTACACATATTATTTCATTTCAGTGCAACAATGAGAAATGGGCGTAAACATCCCCATTTTTACAGATGAGGAAACAGGCTCAGAGTTTAAGTGACTGGCCCTGATCAGACAGATACTAACAGTCTGAGGCAGGATTTGAACCTAGATCTTCTTGAGCACCAATACCAGTGTTCTCAGCACTATGTTTGCATTTTGGGGTCCTATGTTTTTCTTTTCTCCTTATTTGCCTCTCTTTCAGAATCCCTCAGGATGCATTGGGAATAAATCAGTAGCCCAGATATGGCATGCCAGCTAGAAAGATGATGAATGTGGTCTACCTGCCGAACCATCAATTTTTGCAGGGAGTAAGAGGTTTAATTTTCTCAATCCAGGGTCCACTCCATTTGCCAAAAGGGGACAGGTAGAGTCCTGGTCAACATTCTAATGAGAATACTTTCCATTTATGTTGTCCTTTGTGTAAGTGGCAGAATTGATCCACATTTGTAAGTGCTTTGAGCATGCACAGTTAAGTGTGTAGTTTTTCCTATATAGCCTCCCATATCATGTGTCAAATGGTGGGAAATGAGCCCAGCCTGATTTAGGGGAAATAAATTATGTATGTAGGGGCTGGATCAACAAGCCTCTATGCCCCACTAACTCTCTGCAAGCTGATTAAGTGCAAGCAGGGCTGGGCTCCCTGCAACGTGACCAGAATTTCACTGAATCTGAATCTAGGCAAGCTAGAGGGAGAGCATATCTTTGTGCATGCTGCTTGAATTTTGTTTGTCTTGTTTTCTCCATCAGTATTTTGCAGGATGGAAGCAGGCAGGGCTCCTGGAGTAATCTGCAATCTGCTACTCTTCTGCTTTGTTATCTCCGCTAGTATCACCTCAAAGAATCCCATCATGATGTCAGACAGGTGCAAATGGAAGGTTTATCTGTTTGATTAATCATTTTAATATCCCAGAACATTTGTCTTCTATTAAAATTGCACTATCGTCTTTGTAGACTTTACTAGGAGTTTCTTTAGATGGTAATGCAGAAGAAATATTTTTTTAAAAAATCAATTTTCCTCTTCCTTTTTTTCATAAATAAGTCACATCTCATAAAATTCCTAACTCCCTTTCAATACAATAACATTACACTAGCAGGGCATTCATCTGGCATTTTTCATTATTAAAAGAAACCCTATGCTTTTCAAATGAAATTTATTTATTTTTCTTTTTTGGCAACCATGACATATTGGAATTTATGAACCAAAATGCCTTTTTGTTAATAAAATATTTTCCCACATTAGCCTGCACATTAGGTCACATATCCATGCGGGCAATTTCTCTTGGGACTTGGACTTCTGTTAATGAAAAAATATTAGTAATTTCTTTTCAGCATAAGATCTCATGAAGAGTGGCTTGGAGCTTGCCTGTAGGAATGGTAGCAAAGCCAATGCACATCTAAGAAGATTAATGAGATTTCCAAGTAGCCTATTGACTCTGGGGTAGTGGAAAGAGCATAGGACTCAGAGTCAAGAGACTGGGTTTGAGTTTTGGCTGTGTCACTAACAAGCTGTCTAAACTTGGCCAAGTCACTTAACCACAGCCTTAGTTTCCTTGGTTAAAAAGGGAGACAGACACAGAGACAGAGAGAGACAGACAGACAGAGACAGAAAGAATTATAATTGCTCAAGGGAAATAAATTATAGGAAGTGACCACACAGAGAATTCCCTACCAATAAAATCACAGGCCCTTGGCATCTAGTATTTACATTACCAAACTCAATGAGTTGTGAGAATCAAATAAAGAAATGAAATAGTCTCTTCTTTCAGGGGCTTTACATTCTATAGGGAAAGACAACATGTTTAATGTATACTCATATTAATACATATCAAAATACAAAATAAATACAAAGTGATTTTTTGGAGAGAGACAAGAAATAGCTCAGGGGATCAGGGAAGGTCTGGTGTAGGAGGCAGTGTTTGAGATGAACTTTGAAGAAGGGTTCCTTTGACGGTGAGAAGGGAGTGAATTCCAGTAATAAGGGATGGATAGCCTGAGGAAAGGTACAGAAACGGGATGGACTGGCATGTATGAAGAAGGCCAGTTTGGACTGAACCAAAGAATACAAATGAAAGTTCTTTGTACCTATAAAGCACTATATAAAGGTGAGTTATTGTTATTAATATTTCCTAAGGCGGCGGTGAACATAAAACAACAGGTCCATTGTTTTATAGATAAAACTGGGATATATTTGAAGTCTGTAACACTTGTGTCAGAAACCTAAAGGGCATAGAGAACCTGGTGCATTTTGGGCGATTTTCTCATTTATTTGGACTCATGTTTCCTTACTAAGGAAAACTAGGAAGATGGATTCTGACTATTCTCACAAGTGCATGGGCTCATGCACACACACACACACACACACACACACACACACACACACACACACACTATTCTGATACTATTTCCCCAATTTAAAGTAATAGTTTACGATATTACTAGTGTAACAGGTCCTGACGCATATGCAGAGCCCCTCTAAAGGCATCTCCCTATGTGAGAGAGCATTCTTCCAGGAGAAGCATAATGGAAGTGCTTGGAGTAATAAGGGATAATGTTCTATATCTGGTTCTGGTCCATTTCTTGTAATGTACAAGCATTCTTATGGCAGCGAATAGGAGGCATTCAAAACTGAATGGGACATTGGCCCTTTTTTCTCATTGGCCACATTCTCTTTAGCTGCTCAAGCCTGCTGGATATCTGACCCCTTCACTGAGAATCTATATTTGGTGACAATGCTATAAGGGGAAAAACCTTGGACATTCTTCCCTTGGAGGCCATGTGGCGATGTGAATACAGGCCCAGGATTCTCTGCCTACCTTGTCATTTGTTTTTTTCACTTTACGTGAGGAGAAAGTAGTATCTCAGCATCTCAACATCTGGGGTTTTGAGGGGGATTTTTTTTGCAGCCCACTCTGTATCAATGCCCTGAGGAACATCAAAGGGTCCTTGGGGATGACCTTTGGAATGCAACCTATCAATGGCTAGGCAGAGACTCATCTAGCAGTGATACCTCCTTTGGATTCGGACTTGGATTCATTGGGATTAATGCTATAAAGAAACTTTGTTAAAGGTTGAGCCCACTCTCCCTAGAGACTGAGGGAGAGAATGCCAAGGTTTTGGAAGAGGACATATTTATACTTTTGTTATTGCTATATTTTTAAAGTAAATATCCCTTGGTAAAAGTTTAAAGTGGCTAAATGGAACTGATGTCTGCCAGTCATAGGCACCTAGCAATGGGAAAAATATAGCTGCTGGGGACTCAAGATGAAGGCATTAAAGAAGATGGAGCTTAAAACCCTCAGGGTACCCCTCTAAAAATCTGAGAGCTTTCCTGGTTCTGGTCTCATGGGCTAGAGAACACTTTCTACACTATGGAAAGTTTTATCAAAAAGAGAAAAAACCTTTGAATGAATAACCCAGAATGACTTATCCCAGAAATATATACAAATTCCAAAGGCATTAAACAATTTCAAAGATGAGAGATCTTCTGGCAGAAGACTCTTGTCACATTCTGCCATTGCCCTAATGTCCCTTGTCCTGGGGAAAAGATGACTTCATTTTGTCTCTTTCTCTTCATATCACCACTATTTTTCAGGATTCTTCCCAGACAAACTTGTACCATTTTGCCCAACCCCCAACTGAAACTTACCTATCATGAGTCCTGTTCCCTTGAGATTTGCAGAATGACTAAAATTAATCAGATAGACTGTGTCATGCTAAGATGTTAATGGATAGTAATTGCTTTTAATGTTCTCCTTCCAGGAACATGTCCAGTTCAGAAGAGAATTCCTGGAAGTTGCAATTACCCTATGAAAGGAATAAATTTTCTAATGGTAGAGATTTGAGTTGCTGTGGTAAGCCAATGTGGAAAATGTTTTTGGACAAATAGACCTTTCTGCAGTACCTCTCAAATCAGACCATGTAGGTGAATGTCTATTTGGACTATGCAGAAAGCCAATTTTCTAAGGAAGTAAAAAAAAAAATAGTCTAAAATATACGACATGGTTAGGAAATTTTTTATTTCCTGTGGATCTAGGACAGCTCCTGGAGAACCTGCAGCCTCGAGGCCACATGTGGCCTTCTAGGTCCTCAAGTGCAGCCCTTTGATTAAATCCAAACTTCACAGAACAAATTCCTTTAATAAAAAGATTTGTTCTGTAAAACATGGACTCAGTCAAAAGACCACCCCCAAAGACCTAGAGGGCCACACAAAGCCTTGAGGCTACAGGTTCTTTACCCCTGATCTAAGATTATTGTCTCTAGAAATCAAATGGATGCTAAGTGTGCACATGTATTTATATGTAAAGATATACGTATTTGTAAAAAGATGTACTCCAAGGAGGTTATGTACTTTGAATTTCTTTCCCAGTAGTGGTGATGGATTGGATTGAATCATTCACATTCTCTCACCAGGTTCACGTTGTGACTATTCATATATGTTTATGAAATATTGGGTTATGGATGCTATCTAGAACCAGGGCATAGTTTTTCTCTGTGCAAAGGTGTCTGGTCTTTCCAGAGATCATAGCAAAGGACTCAGAGTTCATCTAATAAAACCCCTCATTTTATGAATGAAGAAACAGTCCTGGAAAGGAGAATTGACTTAAAGGTGCTCACCTAGGTGGTTCCTAGCAGAACCAAAATTCAAAGTCAAAACTTCTGACTCCTTCAAGCATAGCAAAGCTGCCTAACCACACTGGCACTGTGCCTAGATGCATGGCATTATTTCAATTATGCCTTTGTATTCCATGGACCTTGTACAGTTTCTGGCACAAATTAGGTGTTCCATAAATGCTTGTTGATTGATTGTCTCCTTGGATTCTCTCAACAGCCCTGTGAGGTGGATAATGCAAGTAGTATATGCCAAGGACCTATAGTGTTGTTGGTATGGTAAATCCCAATGTGGCCAGTCCCTAAAAGTTAGAGAGTTGCCTGGGGAAAGTATAATTCTCTCTTTTTTGCAGATGGGAAAACTGAGGCTGAGCAAAGTTATATTACTTGCCAACAGTTACATTAGGGACAGAGCCCAAACTTCGGGCCACATCTGGTATATATAGCAGCTCCCTCTTAACTATAATTTTATATTAGCCAGAATATTACATTTCCCAACAATGCTGGATAAGAGTTTATGGCATATGACTGGGTAATATTTGCTACATGAGGTTATATAATACATACAATGTTCTGCTGAGGTGATTATATTTCATTCGCTCCCATCAGTTCTAGAGGCAAAATGATTTGTAAAGTACTTAAATCTTTAAGAAATTTTACCCTTGTTATTTCAGACATTCAGCCAAAGTAGCTAAGGGGTTCTGAGAGATTCCATCTGGGGCTGGGGCAGAGTTATCCTAGGCCCACTTTAACCCTTTGCCTTCTCTTCTTTCTTCTCCCAGGCTTATTTCCAATTGCTTTATGAACAAGAAGAAAAGGGAGCCCCATTGAGAAATGCCTTACACAGTCTTTTCTAATCTGCCTTCCTGCCAGCAATAGGTGGATTTTAATTTACTAGAAAATAAAAATCACATTTGCTTAGCTAGTCATAACTAAAGGGGGCAGAGGCACTGATCCACATCTCGGTTTTATTAACAGACAGGCAAAGAGAATAGGAAGAGATATTAATTTTAAAAAGGCCAAGCTTTAGTCTTAAGGCCAAGCTGAGAATGGTGAAGAGAAAAGAAATCAAGCTCCTGTTCAGAAAGGAAAAATGATTTTTAAAAATTACCATAGAATTTTCAATGGCTCCCTATTGCTTATAGGATAGTTACAGGATGTTAGATTTGGAGCTAGAAGGGGCCTCAGAGATCAGCTAGTCCAAGCGCTTCATTTTACAGATAAGTAAACTGAGGTTCAGAGAATTTAAGTGATTTATCCAAGGTCATACAGGTATAATAAGAAGCAGAATCACGATTTAAGTCAAGATCCTCTGACTCTTAAAGTCCAAATTCAGTGCTCCTTACACTGTATGACATTTAAAGTCATCTCAAATTGCCCCCCTGCTTATTGTTCCAGCCTTTTCTCCCATTACTTCTTTAGCAAACCCTCTACTCCAAGTGAATCTACCCCCTGCTCCCCGTCCCACCCCCATGATAACCATTTCACAAAGTGCTTTCATTCAGGCTTTTCTCCTTACCTGGGGGCCCTTCACACTCACTGCCATTCACTATGTCTCATCTCTCCTTTAACTCACCTACTTTCTCCAGGATCTGTTCTCCAGCAGTTCTTCTGAAAACCCATGGCACTAATGTTCTGTCTCACTTTCTGTTAGTTATCTTTTAATATTATCTTTATCTTGTCTTCTCAGCTAGATGTTAAGAACTTCAAGGTCAGAGACATTGCCTTTGGTTTCATTCTATGCTTAGGACCCAGGATGTAGCTGCTCTGTAAATGTTTATCAACGGCAATTAATCAATGGTAACCAAAAGTAATGCCTGACTAGGTGGGATTTTGGAAATGGAAGATACTAACATGGCCTTCCATTGGCCTTCCATTGGCCCATTCCCTGGTTGGTCTCTTTTCCCCTCTCTTTTTACAAGGTTTCCCGGGGTATGGGAGAGAAGCAGAATGTGGACAGCTATTTGCCTTGTGTGTTCCTCCTGCCTCACCCTACTCCTAATGCTTCCCTGGCATCCAGTTCAATTCTGGGCAGCCAGAAGTATCTGAAGCAATTCTACAACACTCACATTTGCTCTGAATCATTCTTGGACTGATCCAGATGATAAAGTCGACATTAACAAAGTCTAATGGCGGCAAAGGTTAACTAAATCTGTGGCTTTCAGTGGATTGCAACCTCTGTGAGTCACAGTATGACTCACAGATAAGTAAACAGGATTAGAGAATGTAAGTGATTTATCCAAGGTCATACAGGCATAATAAGCAGCAGAATCAGGATTCAAGCCAAGATCCTCCGACTCTTAAAGTCCAAATTTCATGCTCCTTGCTCTACATGGTCTGGGCTGACATTTAAAGTGATCTCAAATTGGCCCCCAAGCAATAGTATTGTTCCAACCTTTTTCTCCCATTACTTCTTTAACAAACTCTCTATTCCAAATGGATCTCCTCACTGTTCCCCATCACACCCCAGTGGGGTATGATGACTCACAGACAATGGTAATAACAAAGATAATAGCTAGCATTTATATAATGCCTTAAGGTTTGCAAAGTGCCTTACAAACATCATCTCAGTTTGTCCTCACATAGGTGTTATTATCATGCCCATATTACAGATGAGAAAATCAAGACTGGGAAAGATTAAGTGATTTGTCTAGTGGTCACACAGCTAGGAAGTATCAGAGGCAGGATTTGAACTCTAAGTTTAGCACTCTATCCACTGTGCCACCTACCTATCTAGAAAAGTTGTTCTTTATCCATGCTATGTCCATTAGCTACCCAGACTCTGTCCTGGGTCCTTATCCCTTTCCCTCTATCTCATCAACTCCCATGGGTTCAATTATCTCTAAGCAGATAAGATACCCTGATCTACATGCCCAGCCCTAGTCTTTCCCCTTAGCGACTGTCTTGCCTCATAAACTGCCTTCTGGAATGTCCAGGAGACATCTGGATGTCCTGCAGGCATCTCAAACTCAGCATGTTCAGAACAGAACTCAGCCTCCACCTGCCCATCCAGGCCCTCCTTTCTTCCAAATTCCCTATTGCCATCAAAGGCACCATCATTCTTCCAGCCGCCTAGGCTTACAATTCAGGTGTCATGCTTGGCTTCTCATTCTCACTCAATATTATTGAATAGGTTGCCAAATATTGACATCTCTACCTTCACAACATTTTTCTTTCATGTTTCCTTCTCTCCTCTTACAGTCATTGTGATAATTAATACCTCTTGTGTGGACCATTTCAGTGACCTTTGGACTTTTCCCTGCTTCCAGCATCTCCCCACTCCAAACCACCCTCCACTCAGCTTCCAAGGTGACTTTTTCCCCCTAAAGCATAGATCTGCCATCTCGCTGCCATGTTCAATGAGCCCCAGTGGCTCACCACTACATCATCACATCATCGCCATCGCCATCATCATCGTCATCATCATTGTCATTATCATCATCATCATTGCCTAGCATTTACATAGGGCTTACTATGTGCCAGGAATAGTGCTAAGCATCTTATAATTATTATCTCATTTGATCCTCACAGCAACCTGGGAGGTAGGTAGTATTATCATACCCATTTTACAGAAGAAAAAACTAAGACAAACAGAGTTAAGTGACTTGCCTGGGGTCACACAGCTAGATTTGAACTCAGGTTTTCCTGAATCCAGGCCCAGCACTCTATTCATTGATATTCTCCTAAATTCTATTACCTCCAGATAAAAAAGTATACCCCTTTGTTGGCATTTAAGGTTTTTCAAAGCTGGGCCCTTCCATTCTTTTGACACTTTACTCCATTCTACAACTTTACTATCCAGCAATTACTGGTCTACGAGATTCTGTGTCCCTTCACTGGGCCTTTGCATTGTCTGTCCTTCATGCCTGGGTTTTTCTGTCCCCTCAGCTCTGCCTTTTTGCTTTTCTGGCTTCCTTTAAGTCTCAGATCAAATCCCATCTTATAAATGAGGCTTTTTCTGGTCCCTCCACCTGTTAAAATGTCATCCCTTCTCAGATCACCTTCTTTCTACTCTAGAAAATATGGGAGAGAAGAGGTATTAGACTGAATACCAAACCGAAGGTCTACAGAGCCGTTGTGCTGACCTCATTGTCGTATGCCTGTGAAACCTGGACAGTCCACCAGCACCATGCCAAGAAACTGAATTGCTTCTATCTGAACTGTCTTAGGAAGATTCCGAAGATGCCCTGGCAGGTCAAAAGATTATTTTATAGAGAACTCACACAGGGCAAGTGTTCACATGGTGGTCAGAAGAAGAGATACAAGGGCACTCTCAAGAACTTTGGAATTGATTTGTGACATGGGAGACACTGGCACAGGACTGCTCAGCATGGTGTGCCCATATCAGAGAAGGTACTGTGAGCAAAGCAGAATTGAAACAGCTCAAAGGAAACACAGGATGTGCAAATGTAGAGAATCCACTCCAAATGTTCACAGGGACTATTTGTGCCCGAACTGTGGTAGAGCATTCCAAGCTCGTATTGTTCTGATCAGTCACAGCTGGACATATCGAAACTCCGTTCTAGCATAGTGATGTCATTTGGAATGAAGGACAGCAACCAAACAACCATGTACCTTGTATTACCTAATGGTTTATAGGTTGTTTCCTCAATTAGAATGTAATCTCCTTGAAGGTAAAGGCTACTTTTGCCTTTCTTTGTGACCTCAGCACTTTTCCTGACACATGCTAGACATTTAATAAACAATTTTTAGCATCCAGGATGTATTGAGAAGCTTGTTATTATCCAGTATTCCTGCTTGATTCTGCCCTAGTCGGTTCACATTTCTAGTGTAGTTTTGTGTTCACTTGGGTCACCTCAGTTCAGAAAAAAACATTGATAAACTAGACAGTATCCACACTGAGTCAATCAGAATGGGGAAGGACTTGGAGATTCAGTCAGAGGAATGAGGGATTTTTAGTTCAGAGCAAAGAAAACCTAGGGGGGAGCATGACAGATGTTTTCAAATCTTTGAAGGGATGTCATGTAAAAGAGAAATTAAATTTGCCATGCTTGACCAAAGAAGTCAGAATCAGGAGCAATGGATGGAAGTGGCAAAAAAGGAAATTTAGGCTCGATGCAAGGGGAAACTTTCTAACTCATTGAGTTTTCCAAAAATGAGATTGTCTGCCTTGGAAGGAAGTGGGATCCTCCTTGTTAGGGAGTCTTCAAGTAAAGGCTTCATGACCATTTGCTGTGCATGTTGTAGAGTGGATTTTTGTGCAGGTGTGGTTTGGACCAGAGGGCCCCCGGGCCCCTTCCAGTGCCAAAATCCCGTAATTCTGTCCGTTCCAAAATCTTGTCCAGTATGGACCCAAGCCAGTCTTCCTATAGTGTTTTCACTAATTGCTTCTAGACTGGAAATAACATCCTGCATGCCCTAGCATTACACTCAGGGTGGCTTGACAAGAGTAAAACCCTTAAGAGCATCTATTCTAAAGCCTGGTGGCTCTGATGTTTTTCATAGGTACCTCTACAACTCACCAGAGCTGCAGAATTACCAAGCAAAAAAAATTTTTTTTTTCTCAGGACACTGCCACTGCAGAAGAAGAGTCATCGGCTTTTTCTTTACACAGCACTCCAACAAAGAGATAAGGGGCCTTTCAAACTCACCATATTCAGAACAGAAGTCATTCTCTCTAGTCCAAATTCCCTATTACTTCCAAGGGCACCATCATTCTTCCAGTCACCCAGGCTCAAAAAGGAAATGCAACCCCCCCCCACCTTCCTCCTTTCTTTCTTTTTTTTTTTACTCCCTTTAGCTTACATAAAAAAGCTTATGTAAGCTAAAGGGAGAGATGTTTATATAAGGGAAGACACAGTGTGGTACAGTGTATAGCATACCAGACTTGAGGCAGGAAAACCTGAGTTTCTGAATCCTGTCTCAGAGATGTATGCATGTGTGTGTATATATATGTGTGTGTGTGTGTATGTATAGGTACATAGGTGTGCATATAGGCATGTATATATGTTATACATATGTGCATATGTATATATGAGTGTATGTTTATGCCTATGAATGTGTATGTGTAGGTACGTGTAGATATATATGTATGTATATATGTCTGTCTCTGTGTACACACACATGTATGTGTGTACACGTGTGTGTATATATATGATAGATAGATAGATTCTGAACAATTCATTCAACCTTTGTGAGTCTATATGTCAGATGGAGATGTTTCTAATTGCACCTGCCTCAGAATAATCATGAGACACAAATAAGGTGGTAACAAAAAAGACAGTAATTAATGTTTTTTGGGTGTATGTGGTCTGGGCTCTCAGTATCAGGAGGAGATTCCTAGTGAGGAATCATATACACAATACAGAGCTGCATCTGCTCTGCAGATTACACTCTTAAGGACTAGTGAGGTTGTTATGTATTGTTATGAATTACTTGCCCAAGGTCACACAGCCAAGATGGGTTGGATGCGGGCAAGATTGAGCCAACCCAGGTCCTCCTGATGCCAGGAGCAGCTCTCTATCCACTAGACAACATTAATTCTCATTTATATTTTCTGGCATTTATAGAGAGTTGTAAGTTTTAATAAACACGTTTCACACAACAACTCATGTAGTTCTCACAATACCCCTATGAGGTAGGGTGCTTTTACTACCAGAATTTTACAGGGGAAGAAACTGAAGCCCGGAGAAGCAGAATGTATACGGAGCCCTTCGTGTGCTTTAAAATTCTACATAATTGTGAGATATCATTACTGTTTGGTAGGGGAGGTTTGGTGCAGTGCTAGTGCTTTTGGTCCTTTTTTCTTCCTGTAGTTGCCTGCTATACTGCTTTTAAATGGGTGTGGGGGGAGTGATGGCTCGAATTTTTTTTTGGTTTGTTTTTCTACAGAATATTAAACCCTAGGGTGCTGAGCTTGCTCCCTGTTTTCTTGTTTCTATTCCTTATCACTAGGGGGATATCTAAAGCGAGTGAACTAATGATCTTAAAGGCATGTAGCAGTACCCTCGAACTTACCAAAATGAATGAAAAAATACCAAGGCTCCACCTCAGCAATGCCAGCCATCCCTTGAAAACCTGTCAGCTTTTTAACATCATGTGACAAGGGTCCACAGGGAGGAAGGCTGGGAAGAAGAATGGCTTTCTCCACTCAAACCACATTAATTTTTCATGATGGGCTAAACCTTACAGGGCTTTTCCATGGAAGAGGAGACATTTTGAATGCCACATTTGGAAATAAGCCGGATGATTTGCAATATGAGGAGCAAATAAAATGACCACATTCTAGTCCCTAATCTTTTCTTTCCTTAATAGCTAGATGAATCTTAGAGTCCGAATTTATTCAAGCTCTCATTTTAAACCAAAAGATGCCCACTTGATTTAAAAAAAACAAACCTCTTCCACCTGGCTTTTAAAAATGGATTTCTAAATAGGTTCCTCTTAGCTTCCCAAAGGATTTGTCAGCTCTTCCCTCAGTTCTGGCCTTTAAAAATTGATTAATTTGTGAGGAATAGGCACAAATTGAAGTCAGAGCTGAAGCCTATTAGTGATTCTTAGTGATCTCTGAGGCGAATTCTGCTTTGCATTGCAAAAGGGTGGTGACTACCCTTCCTAGGCTACATCCCAAGTGGCCATATCACAAAGCATGTGGGGGGCAGGGGGTTCTGAATTTATCCAGATCCCCAGGCTGATCTGTAGACATTAGCCAAGTAGCTGAGCTCCCTGAGCAGTCTGGGGGAGAGGGGGGTTGATGACCACAGATATATTGATTGATTGACATACTGAAAAGTCTGGCAGTAGCAGCTTTCCTAAACTCAGTATATTGTTTCAGGCAGTCTAGAGAGAAAAATCACAATATGTGTACAGCTGCAGACTAACCTCTTTTCCTTCCACAAGATCCCCTTTTCACAGACAGTTGCATTTGAAAACATTCGTTTTTCCATTGTCACTGGAAAAAAATGACGAGGTCAGAGCATTCTTTGAAGTACAGAGGGGTGAGAAAATGAAGGAGATGGGAACTAAGTATCACTGGGATGCAAACACTAGGCTGTTGCTAGGGGAAGGCCTATCCAGGGCCACTCTGAGGGACAAAGCACACAAGATCCTCCTCCCACCTTCTCTCCAATCAGCTTTATGCAGGTAGAACCCTGTTCTTGTGGACTTTCAAAGGGTGTTAAAAGGAGGCATGCACCACCGCGTATTTATTTTGTCTGTACCTTCACCTATGCAAGTGTGAACATGCATCCTGGCATCCTCTCAGGAGAATAGAAGCTCCTTGAGAGTAGGAATCATCTTACATTTTTCTGTGTTTGCAGAAAATAATAATAGTGTTCTGGGTTTTTCGTTGTTGTTCAGTCTGGACTTGTGATTTCATTTGTGTATGGAGCTCTCTTGTGAGAAACCCACATCCGCAAAGCCAAATGGAGAATGTTCTGTAATTTATAATCTTAGAGACTTGTCTGAGGCCACGAGGGCTTCAGTGACTTGTGCAGGGTCACACAGCCAGCACATGGAAGAAGCAGGAAGCCCTCCTGACCAAAGCACACTCTCTATCAACAATGCTGCCCTACCTCTCATTAATAACACCACCTGGGACGTATAGAAAGCCTATTATTTGTTTTATTGTTTGATAAAGGGGTAGGTTTAAGGCCTGAAGGGCAACCTCAGTTTGCCTTAGTGATGAGACTAAATGTGTCATGGATTTATAGGAGGCATGTAAGCCTAAGTGTGCACAAGCATCCTCTCTCCTCTCCATGGGCTGCTTTTCTTTGCCTCCAAGCAAGATTCCACCTCCTGGGCTCTAGGTGACAGTTTCATCAGGATTTAGTGACAGGTAAATTTCCCCACCTCCCCAGTTCCTAAGGACGTGTCTCTGTCTTGGCTGTATTGATTCCTGTCCTCTCCTTTATTGTCAGCAGTATCTGAAATCCTGCCATTCATCAGTGAGCACGTGATTCTATGAATCCCACATTTTCACAGGCTCTAGCGCAAATTAGAAACCTCGTCGTCCATTCTCTACCAAGCTATCCCCCTGAATAGATGGGTTTTATTGTAAGGAAAGAAATGCAGGTGTGGATTAGAAAGGAGAGCTGCTCTAAGGGTCCAGGTCTAAACCTGGGAAACTGGCAAGAGTTCCAAGTAGGATGGTGAAAAGAGGGAGAGTCTGACCTTTCTCGTCCCTTCACCACACCCCGCCTCCAACACTGCCTGGTACATAATAGGAGCTCAATAAAAATCAGTTGATTAACGACTGCAGAAAATACACCCCTGTACACACACACACACACACACACACACACACACACACACACACAATCACATGCAGCACAACCCACACTCATACAAAGGCAAATTAAAATGTTATATGAAACATCATTCTACCCCCAAATCAACTAAACTAAATGAGTCCCTGGATGAAAATGCACTTAGGAAAAATTAGTATAAAGTGAAAGTGAAAAATGAAGTCTGAACTGAGAGGTGTAGCATTGTTCTAGGGTCAATCTGCAGAGGAATAATTCGGCCAGATTCTCTACAGCCCAGGTCTGCATTCCCTATTCTTTGCTTCCCCCACCTTTCCAAATCTCTCTCTCTCTCTCTCTCTCTCTCTCTCTCTCTCTCTCTCTCTCTCTCTCTCTCTCTCTCTCTCTCTCTCTCTCTCTCTGTCTCTCTCCCTGTCTCTGTCTCTCTCTCTCTGTCTCTTTCTCTCTGTCTCTCTGTCTCTCTCTCTCTCCCTCTCTCCCCTCTCCCTCACTCTCTCTCCTCTTTGCCTCTCCCTCTCTGCTTCTTCTCTGTCTGTCTCTGTCTCTCTGTCTCTGTCTCTCTGTCTTTCTCTCTCCCTCTCTCCCCTCTCCCTCACTCTCTCTCCTCTTTGCTTCTCCCTCTCTGCTTCTTCTCTGTCTCTCTCTCCACCTCTCTCTCTGTTTCTGTCTCTCTGTCTCTCTTTCTCTATCTATCTATCAATCTATCTATCTATCTATCTATCTATCTCTTTGTCTCTCCCCCTCCCTCTCTGCCTCTGTCTCTGTCTCTCTGTCTCTCTCTATCTCTCTTCCTCTCTCTCTCTCTCTCTCTCTCTCTCTCTGTCTCTCCCTGTCTCTGTCTCTCTCTCTCTGTCTCTTTCTCTCTGTCTCTCTCTCTCTCCCTCTCTCCCCTCTCCCTCACTCTCTCTCCTCTTTGCCTCTCCCTCTCTGCTTCTTCTCTGTCTGTCTCTGTCTCTCTGTCTCTGTCTCTCTGTCTCTCTCTCTCCCTCTCTCCCCTCTCCCTCACTCTCTCTCCTCTTTGCTTCTCCCTCTCTGCTTCTTCTCTGTCTCTCTCTCCACCTCTCTCTCTGTTTCTGTCTCTCTGTCTCTCTTTCTCTATCTATCTATCAATCTATCTATCTATCTATCTATCTCTTTGTCTCTCCCCCTCCCTCTCTGCCTCTGTCTCTGTCTCTCTGTCTCTGTCTCTCTGTCTCTGTCTCTGTCTCTGTCTCTCTCTCTCTCTCTCTGTCTCTGTCTCTCTCCCCTCTCCCTCACTCTTCTCCCCCAAACGTCCCAGAGACACCATTAGAGAGTCAGTCCCCATTTCGGTGAGTCATCCCAGGCCACAAATCAGATTTTAGTATAAAAAAGAACAGAATAGCATTTTATGTTCTGAGGATGTCCAGCTGCTAGGGACACAGAGAGATGGGTGAAGAACACAGTTTCATTTAATATGGTGCTAGAAGGCCTATCAGCCCTTACAGACACACACACACACACACCCCGTACACTCACCATACCCTTAAAAAACAAACATTATGGTCACATGTGATCTCCTGAGGTTGAGTGGGGTAAAGATTGATAGAAACATCCCTGAGATTGAATCACTAAGACCTAAGGGAGAAGAACAGATATTGTAAAGTGAAGGATGAACCTGAAAAGACACTATCCAAAGAAGATCCATTTTTTTAAGGTCTAAAAAAATACATGATACATGTCCTGGCAATTCTGAACTGGGTCTCTGAGGACTTCACTGAAGTTGAAATCATACAGATAGACTGATTACCCCCCCACACACACACATACATCCCTACCCCCTCCATGTTATATTCTGTACTCTGAAAAATGCTACTTTTGGGTTTTTTCTAAAAATTAAAAATAAAAGGCCACAGGTTTTGCAAGTTATATTAACTCTCCTGTAAAAAATATTCCATCTTTATTAAAAGGTTATATGCCCACCATCCCTACCTCCCCACCAAGCAGGTTTTCTGTGGGAGCTGTGGAAATGATAGTATTGCAGGAGCTTTCTTTGGTGTGAAAGTGAGACTTTGAGTTAAAAATTAATGAAGCATAATTAGCACATAAATAATTTATAACACACTCAGCTGGTCTACTCATGAATCCTGGCATGCAAATGAGACTCTGGGGATGTGTTGGTAGAAACAGGTGGGAGCAAATATATCAAAAATCCGAGTATAGCCCTGGAGGACTCAGGTATTATTGGGGGCGGGGGTGAGGAAAGGGAAAGAGGTAGGAAGAAAGGAGCAGGAGGCAAACCAGCTTCTATTCAGCCTAACACTGTCTTGAAAATGGCCACAGAAAATCTTTGCAGACAAGCATGGCCCAGAAAGAAGGGAAAGCCATCCTCTCTTGTGTCAAGCTGCAGATGGCGAGCAGCCTGGCCTGACTGCAAATACTAATATCTGCCCAATCTGTCCCCCATCCCTCCTCACTGCCCCCACTCCTTTTTTCCCAGTGAACATGAGATGAACTCAGGAAAAATGACATTTGGGAAAAGAAACTGGCTTTGCCAGTGTCTAGCCCTAGTGCAATGAATGGCTTAGTACAATGGGTTGCTGCAGTGCTGGTAGAAGCTTCCAGATCAGGTGCTGGATGACCAAGGGCCATGCCTTGTTTGCATATTCATTTGCATAGCCCTGCCTCCCCTGCACCATTCTCCCTCTCACTGCAGCAAAGGGTTTGCTAGACAAGCATAAGCAACCACCCCACCCAGAAACCAAGGATCTGTCAAGCTTCTTTGCTCGTTTAGAAAACTGCAAACCCCAAATGCAGACATTTCCTTTTCCTATAATCTAAAACAAAATCTTCCAAATTTTGGGGGGGGGGTGGAAATCAGTCCTTGATTTAACACTTTTTAACTGCTCCTCTCCCACTTGCCTGGGAAAGAATCTTCGATAAGACACTAATGATTTAATTTTTGATCATCCAGATTACTTACATCTTAAAAGAGGGAAAAATATTGTTGAAACAGATGTATTGATGTCTTTTGTTTTTATATCACTTTTATTTCCAAAAAAAAATCCCTCTATTCTCTTCTTCCCAGAGAACCATTCTCTATAACAAAGAATATAAGAGATAGGAAAAAATAAAACTTCAGCAAAACTAATACATCAGTTGAGTCTGACAGTAATAGGCAATGTTCCACACTCATAGTCTGCCACCATTGCAGAGGAAGGAGGGAGGTACATTTTCTTCTCTCCTCTTTAGGGTCAAGATTAATCATTATAATTACATGGTGCTCAGTTAAGGTTTTGTGGGGATTTTTCTTAGAACAATATTTTAACAGTAGAGAACTGTGGGGTTTTAATGGTGGAATTAATTTTTTAAAGGTTTATGATTTGCTTTTTATGATAGTCATTTCTGTATAACTACATTTTCCCTCTTCCCCCTACTCAATCCTCTTTGTAAAAAAGAAAAACAAAGATGAAGCAACCAAAGCAAAAAAATCAACCAACCTAGTGACCTTGTGTGATAATATAGACATCATTTTGTCTGAGTAATCAGTCCTGTGCCTCTCTGCCGAGGAGGGAAGTATGTTTCATTGTTTTCTGGGACTATCGTTTTTTTTTCAGTTACTCAGAGATAAACCCCCGTTTAGCAATGTTTTTATTTATTTTTGCACTCATTTTGTATATCATTCTTGAAGTTCTGCTTATTTTACTCACTATCGATCCATGCAAACCTGATTTATATTTGGCATTTCTTACTATTCAATACTGTTACACTCCTTTTTGAGAGCAAAGGACAAACAACAACTACATTTGCCTATTATAATATACTTGATCATTCCTCAATTGATGGGCATCCACTTTGTTTCCAGGTCTTTGATACTACAAAAAGTGCTGCTATGAACATTTTTGCAGATATTGGACCTTTGCTTCTGACTTTAACCATTTCCAGTATAACAACGGTTGGAGTTTCTAGCATTACTGGGTGAGATTTTTGTGGAGTAATGTTTCGTCTTTATCTTTGTATACTTAGTGCCTAGGATAGTGCCTGGCATATAGTAGGAACTCAGTAAATGCTAAATAAGAAGAGCTAAAATTTATTGAGGTTTACTATCTTACAGATAGTATTTTTTTGATCTTCACAACAACTGAGGTAAATGCTATGATTCCCTTTTATAGCTGAAGAATCAGAGGATGGGAGAATTCAAGGAGCTTGCCTAGGGTCACATAGCTAGCAAGTATACGAGGAAAGATTCAAGCTTTAGTCCTCCTGAGTCCAAGCCCAGCATTCTACCCACTGTGGAACCTGGCTTTCTCTCTGAGTTTTCACTTTCTTCACACGTAAAACAGAAATAGTATTCTCCATATCACAGGGTTGTTTGAGGAAAGTCCTTTGTGAAGTACTCTTATAATTGTGGACTCATTTTTTCTTGAGAGCCAATCTGCTTATAAATAAGTACCTTTCTTTACTTCCTGTTTTGGTATCTGTAAACTTCAATATAATGGGCTATTCAATTCTATTTAACTAATATTTATTTACCAATTCATCAGTAAACATTTATTAAGCACCCCCTATATGCCAGGCACTGTGCCAAGCACTGTGGATACAAAAAGGGACAGATAGTCTCTGCCCTCAAAAAGCTTACTGGGCTAAGA
The DNA here is from genome assembly GCF_011100635.1 of Trichosurus vulpecula. Lineage (NCBI taxonomy): Eukaryota > Metazoa > Chordata > Mammalia > Diprotodontia > Phalangeridae > Trichosurus > Trichosurus vulpecula. The sequence goes on along the minus strand of NC_050578.1, from coordinate 235,170,216 downwards.
GGAATACAAGAACAAAGATGGAAATCACTGAGCTCCAAAAGCTTAAATTCTCCTGGGGAGGAGGGAAATGGGAATCCACCCATATGGTATCATTTTCCACATGCACCAATTTTAAATAAATATTACTATGTAACAGGATAGAAAACACCTTTTTAACTCATTCAGAAAGTCTCTTGGAACAAAAGGCCCAAGTTCACTTTGAGGCAATTTCTAACTGTTCTGACTCATATTTCCCACTGGGAAAAGTTAAGCATTGTACTCCTCGTATAATTAAAACAATTTTCTACTTGCAAGCAATATCGCTGAGAAAAGATCTATGTAGAATTGAATTGGGCGATGAGGACCCAGAGCAGTTTGTATTGTTGGGATTGATTTAGACAGATCGGAAATTGGGAATGCCCCATTCAATATCTCCAAGGAAGACTGTGATTTCTACCTTTGTGGAAAGCAGGAAGATAGTGATAATTAGAAGACTATTCCTCTGCTCTCCTATCTTCAGGAGGGGTGTTGGGATAGCACCTATCTGTTATTACACATTAGACATTTGCAGTCTAGAAGTACAATGTTCTTTTGGGGGTCAGGATAAAAGATATTTTCCCTGGTCATCCTGGATAGAAAATTATGTTTCCTGAGATTAGCAGGAAAACAATCAGCTTAATTTTAGCCAATTTAGTTCTCCTCCCACTAAACACTTAATGGACACACACACACACACACACACACACACACACACACAGTGGATAGCAAACAAGCATTTATCAAAGCAGACAATAGAATAGTAATCAGGGAAGTTGTGAAGATTCGTTTAAGCTATAAAATACAGAAAAGTCAGGGGGCTCTATGACTCAGGAGTAAGATGAAATCTTGGCCCAACCAGGAGAATATGATCTAATCCACTCTTGGCTATCTCCACCAAGACAGCAGGAATCAAGGGATATGTTGGGGAGCCAGTTCTTCCCCACATACCAGCAGTGCCAGGGCCCCTCATCTGCCACTCAAAGTTCACATTATCTCTTCTCTCTGTCTGTCTTCTCTACTTCTCTCCTCTAGAATTCTCTCAGACAATCAGGAATCACATATTCCTACACATATGAAGTAACACAGTGTCATGTGACTGTTTTTCAGAGGCCTGAGCCCACCTGGGCAAGGTGCTACATGTATTTAAAGAAATAAGGCAAAAATGGGAAAAATAGAAATCATCAACTGTTATTCCAAAAGATGCATAAGAATCCCCAGTCATTTTCAATCCATAGTAGAAGGAGGACCCTTCTGATAGAAGCTTTACCATTTCCTGTCATTGCCCAACATCTGCCACTCAAAAGAGTTGGGAATGAATAAATGGTATTTTTCTCTTTCCTTTCTGCCATTCCTCATGGCTCTGTAGCATGGTGACTCAGCACTTCAGCTTTTCAGGTCAAGTTGGTTTACTGTTCCAAGCCATATAAAATAAATATGAAATATATTTATTAATATAAAATCCTCCAATCCTCTGAATTTCAGTTACACATTTTTAAAAAAAGGACACAAAACCATTTAGGTGCCCCTCTCCCAGTTACCACTAGTGTCTCACCAAAGGTTTTCTTCTCATTCTCAATAGTACCTACCTTCATTCCCACTTAGCCATCCCACTTCTCCCAGTTACCACTTCCACTTATCTTTATTATGCACAGATCCTTTGGAGAAGACACACTTTATTTGCCCTCATCGTTTTTGAGTAAAAGAGAGGGGAAGGGATAAACATATTAGCATTTGAAACACGCCTAATAAATATAGTGAGCTGAGACATTTGAGCCCCTTCAGGATATCATGAATTTCTAGTAAAGATGAACTGAATCCCTTCAATACAAGTAGAATAATGAATGTGATCCCTTTAGTTTGTAGCCAAGAAGCTTATATACTTCCCTTTCTAAAGGTGAGTGAAATGGTGAAAAGAAGAGATGGACTTTTTCCCCTTATAATTTTCTTGAATTTTTGGATATTAAGATGCATTTGAAAAAAAGACAAACATATTGTGAATAGATTATTAGAGCTAGAAGGGACCTGAAAATCATCTACCTTTGAGATTCAGCCCATACTCTACATCATCCTATATAGATCCTTCTTGCAGCCAGCTAATTCCTGGAGTCATCTCCCCCACTTTGGCAGAAATGTTGTGCCTGAACCATAGCCTTCCTTTCCACCCTGACCCTTGCCCTTATACTTGGAGACATCTCCTCAAACACTCTGGACTTTCAGTTTATACACCTCTCCAACTCCCATGACCTTTATCTTCATTCCACCTCTGATACACTAAGAGGCATGGCTATACCTTAGATATCACCGTCACTCATAACTATTCTACAACTGTCATTCAGAATTCTGAAATTCTTCTGTCTGATCAGAACCATCAACCCCTTCAACTCTCTTCCTGACTTGTTCTTCCTCCATTTATTCTCCTTCCTTACTGAGCCATATAATCCCTCCACCCCTCTTTGAACTCTCATGACTTCTTCTCTCGTCTCCCAATCTATCACTTCTCCTCTGTCCTCATTTTCTTCCCTTTCCAGTCTTAACATTATAGTTAAGCATTTCAACTGTATGTTGTTGTCTTCCCTAAATTGTCTTCTTCCCTTGTTCTATCACCATTTGAGGCTTACCATATTTCAAACCTGGCCAATCCCCATCATCTATTTTCTCCTCTCCCTTTGGCTGGCTGCTGAAGCCCACTGGAGGACACAACAGAACTTTGTTTTGTGATTTCAGGAAGACAACACACATGGCTCAGCTTTAAGGGAGAGAGGGAAGCCCAGTGGCATTTGGAGATCAGTAAAAGGTAGATGGTAATGCACCATTCCAATTGATAAACCATTTCCGTTTCTTTCTTTTCCCAAAGGGTTAATAACACTTTAATGACTTTTAAAACATTCCAAATTGTTTTACAGAATGGCCAAAAAATTCATACTTCTATACCAATAGTGCATTAAAGTGTTTTCTTCTTTTTTAAATAATATTTCCCCCCAATTACATGTTAAAACAATTTTTAACATTTCTCTTCATGTTTTGAATTCCAAATTCTATTCCTCCCTTCCCTCTGCCGTCCCTGAGATTTTAAGCAGTTTGATATAGGTTATACATGGGCAACCATGAAAAGCATGTCCATATTAGTCATTTTGTATGAGAAGACTTAAGGAAGGAAGGAAGGGAGGGAGGAAGGAAGGAAGGAAGGAAGGAAGGAAGGGGGAGAGAGAGAGAGAGAGAGAAAGGGAAAGAAAGAAAGAGAGAAAGGAAGAAAGAAAGAAAGAAAGAAAGAAAGAAAGAAAGAAAGAAAGAAAGAAAGAAAGAAGGAAGGAAGAAAGAAGGAAAGAAGGAAAACTTTAATCTATATTCAGACAATATTAATTCTTTCCCTGGTAGCACGATTCATCATGACTATTTCAACTTCTGATATCAAGCCATTTGACAATTCCAAGAGAAATGGAATGATTTGCTTAAGGTTACACAGTGAATTAGTGGCAGTACTAGAACCAGACCTCAGGTCTCCTTGTGATTCTAGGGCACTTTCCTCTACCCCACCACAAGATGGACTGCAGATAAGGATGGGAAAGAGCCTATTGCATTTACTTCTGGGAAATTGGAATTCTGTCTCAACAGCTAATGAAAGAATACTGCCAAAATCATTCAGTTTATAATGCTTTAAAGATATGTGACAGGCCCTTTGATTATTTCCATAAGTGGAAATCATAAGTGTGATCAGTAACTAGAAAAGCTAAGGGGAGAGGAAATGGTTAAGTATAAAACAATTAAGAGGGTAAATGAGAGGCAGCTGGCAGTAAGGGATAGCTAGCTGGGTCTGTAGGAATTAGGAAAACCTGGGTTCACATGCCGCCTCTGGAGCATATTAGGTGTGTGGCCACAAGCAAGTCATTTAACCTCTCAGTGTTCCAGGCACCACTATAAGATGTTGTTGTAGACAGAAGGCCAACTGGGAGTTTCCACACCAAGAATTCCCTAGAGAGATGAAATTATAGTTCTGTATCCAAAGAAGCAGCAGAAATTCTCTTTCCTCTCGCAATACAGAGAAATAATATTGTTGAACATCGTGTCTTCATCCCTAGAGCAAGGCAGTAATGACTGAAATAAAGCAGGAGGAGGTGTGCGCTATACCAGGAGGTAAGCAGAGAATGAGATATTTTCCCATTTCATGTGGTTCAAACAATTCTGCCAGCTAGGTCTGTTGGAAGTTTCTTATGCATTTGGGGGGACCCTAGGCTGCTGCGGTTATTAAACAGTAATAGCCCAATAAATTTCGCCCGTGAAATCTGATGTAAGTAAATACAGCTCATAAGGCAAAAATGACCACAGAAAACCAGAATGAAAGCAATATAATATAGTTGGGAGGGGGATCTTATTTTAAGTTCACAAACAAACAAAAACTGAGTTTGATGAGCCCTGCTGATGTGAAAATGGTAAAATAAGATCCTAGACTGTGCTATAAAACTATGTAGCTCTCCACGGTCTGAAAAGCAACTTTGAAGTTGAGACGGGGAGGGGAAGGAAGTTGGGCTTTAAAAATATTCATGAGTTACTTTTCAAACTTCCCCCCCCCCCCAGAGAATCCATGCTAGTGGGTAAATTCCTATAAGGCAGGTAACTCATTGCAACACCTAAGTCAATTAATCAATCAACAAGCATTTTTAATTCATCACCATGCAATGTGCTTGGGACTGGTAATATAGCCCCCCCCCCAAAAATAGGAAAAATGAAAACAAAATCAAAAGGCCCTGCCCTCGAGGAGGAGCTAACATTTTATCTGGTACTTTGTATGTGTTTCATAATGGCTTTTTCTTGATGAAAGAAGGAATTCAATTGAGAAAGCTGCCATTATGAGAGCTATATCAAATGAATCAAGGAAGCTTGGAAAAAAGAATAGAGGACTGAGTTTGGAGATGGAAGACTTCTGTTCAGATCCTGTCTCCTGATGCTTATCAGCTTCATGACCCTAGGCAAGTCACTTAGACCTCTTTACACCTCAAGCAACAACTCAAAACTTATGGATGTAAAAATACTTTGATTGCTCTCTGTCCAATAAGCTATTCCATTTACTCTCTGGCAAATACCTAATATCTATTTATCTATGCATGTGTGTATATGTGTGTCTATATGTATATACATAAATATATATGTATGTATGTATGTGTATATATGTATATACCTTATAGGCATGTATATATAAATTTTATTAAACATATTTATATACTATATCTGTAATATGCTATATCTGTATATATATCTGTCAGTAAACAAGCATTTGTTAATTTCTGGAACCAGTGATTTCATTATCTAATAAGTATAATTACTTCTGGGACTAAAAGCCTTGGGTGCTGTGCCCTCTGACCTCTTCTCCCATATGTAGTCCCTGAGTTTAGTCCTGGAGGAACTTGATCTCTACTGAGAGGTGTTAGGCTCTTTTTCTCTCACCCTTTGGCTCTTTACACCTCTATTCCAGGCCCCAGGGAAAGTTACTTAAGGTTTAGAGTTCAGCTCATATCTAGCTACAGTCAGGATTTGAACCCAGGCCTTTCTAACTCCAAAACCTAGCTATATACCTAATATTTATAGAAAGTTTTGAAATTTACTAAATATTTTATATACATTATGTCATTTGACTATTAAAACAGCCCTATATGGTGAGTAAACTGAGGTTTATTGAAGCTGAGGAATTAGCCCAAAGTCAGGTCACTATTAAGCATCAGGGCTAGAACTGGTTCTGACTCAGAGATCGGTGTTCTTATCAATTACACTAAAATGCCTCTCTTTTATTAATACTTGCTACTTCTCCAAACACATTCAAGTAAAAACAAAAGATGTCAACCTCACAACTCTGTAAGGTAGGCAGGCCAGGTATTGGATGCATTTTATAGCTAAAGAAACAGAGTACCAGAAAGGTTAATTGCTTTGCCTGAAGTTGCCACAGGTAGCTGGTAACAGAGTCTGAGCTAAAGTTGGCTCTTTGAACTATCCAGTCCATGGCTCTTCCCATTGTTCCAGAGTACCCATCGACAACTCATGGCTGGCCTTTCTTGGCCAGTTATAAGTCAGTTTGAGGCTACCACAATGATAACCTGCCCCTGCCCCCATCTCCTTATTAGTCAAATCACTTTTCCACAGGGATCATGGGATTAAGAGCTAGAAGAGACAAACCCCTCATTGTATAGAAAAGGTACTCTTCCGTCACCAAAACATACACTGAGAACTTCTCCTTCCAGGCCTTTATGTTATTTCCTACATTTGAAATGTCCTCTCTCTTGCTCTTAGTCTATTGAATTCCAAACTATGCTTTAAAAACCAACTCAAAACTTTCTTTTTCCATGAAGCCTTTTCTGACCTTCTGCCTTCTCCCTTATTCATTTAATTGATTTCATCCATGTCTGAATGATGTCTGGAGATGATCATAGTGGGGAAACTTTCCCTAATAGATACCCTGCAGAAGATCTAGAGAAAGGATGGCCCTTTTCTGATTGACCTAGCCCAAGTTGTATATGTAAATACTAGATACAGTGGGCACCTTGGAGCTACATTCTAACAAGAACCAAATGGAGACTAATACTGAGGCAGTTTTTTTTTTATCAGCAGTGTCTTCTCATCAGAACCTGACACGCGACCAGATCCCTAGATCCCCTCCATTGTCCATAGACTAAAAGACTCTTCATAAGACTTTCTAAAGACTTAATTCTCTCAGTCACATATAAAAGAAGTTATAGATCCCTAGACCCAGATCTAAATGAACAAGTTTGTGGGAGATATTAACTCCTACAATCAATAAATAGGAAAAATGATCTAAACACTGTCAAAAAGGTTATCCTCTGAGTCACTTTTCAGCTACAGAGCAGATTTTATTCAACAATAACCTGCTTTAAGAATTAGAAATTAAAGGGATGTCCATCAACTGGAGAATGACTGAACAAATTGTGGTATAAGGTTGTGATATAGTACTATTGTGTTATAGGAAATGAGGAGCAGGATGGTTTCAGAAGAAACTTGGCAAGACTCGTATGAACTGTTGCAAAGGGAAATGAGCAAAATCAGGAAAAACATTGTACACAGTAACAGCAATATTGCATGATGATCAACTGTGATCAGACAATGATTGAAGGCAATTTTAAAGGACCCATGATAAAAAAAAAATGCTATTTACTTTCAAAGAAATAACTGATGAATTCAGTGCAGACTGAAGCATATGTTTGTTTTTTTTTATTTTCTTCATGTCTCTTATTTCTTGTTTTGTTTTTGTAACATGGCTAATATGGAAAAAAGTTTTGCATGACTGTACATGTGTAATTGATAGTATATACTTGCCTTCTTAATGGGTGGGGAAGGGCAGGAAGGAAGGAGAGAAATTGGGACTCGAAAAATTTTAAATGAATAAATAATTAAGAAAAAACAGCAAAGTGCTTTGAAAAAAGTACAGGGGGAGGCAAGACCAGATCCCAGCATTAGTGTGTGCTTGCTTTTCTCACTTATAGACTATTACCTTTATGAGGTGAGGACATGCCGCTAACGGGAAACTTTCCCAAGTGCAACGCAGTTGTTGCTTCTTTCCCAACTTGTATACACCTACCCAATCTTGGTGCACTTGACATTCCTATCGTCAAGACAGCATTGTGTGAGGACTTCAGCTTTCAAAGAACACACGTGCTTGTATTTTTCCATTTATTCAATCCTCAGATGGTTGCATGAAAGACATGGTAGCCAAGCATTAGTGGTCTCATCTCTATGAATCCAGCCTATTTCCTTTTTGGTGCCAGCATTCACAATTGCTCTATCTTGTGCTATTAAACAGATATGCCTCTTTAAAAATACTCCAGAATACATTCTACACACAAATGATTGGATGGATGGATAGATGGATGGATAGACGGTACAACATTTTAAGCATTTACTATGTACACAGCTCTCGGCTAAGGAGGGAATAGGACAGAAAAGTATGGCAGTCTGCACATTAGGAACTCACATTCTAATAGGTGGAGAAAACATATACAGGAGGTTTTAGAGGCAGGGCAGATGGAAATGCCCCAGGGGCCTTACACCAGCAAGGCAGATGGTAATGCATGTTCTTTAGTGTCATTTTCATTGATGAAAACTCACCAGTTTCTATCCCTGCCAGGAATTTGGGCATCATCAATATTCCTTTCTGGATGTTTGCCAGCTGTGGCTTCTGGGGGTGGGGTGGGGCTATAGAACCTGAATAGGCAGTTGCCAGGTAGCATCTTCACGAGGGACCTTCCCTTGAACAATGGCTACAAACTAAATTCAAGGAAGAAGTGTGTAGCAACGTGTCCCTTAGGTACCTCTAATTTGATATGTCTAAGAGATAATGCGTTATCTTCCCCCCACAACCACTCTCCTTCCAAACTTTTCTCTATGTCAAGGGCCCGATCATCTTTTCAGTGACCTATCTTTGCAACTGCAGAATTATCCTTGGCTTCTCACTCTTCCTTACCCCATATATCCAATCAGTCGCCAAATTGTGTTGTTACTAGCATTAAAACTTCTCTTATACACAAGTGCAAGGAGTCTTTGATGATGCTGAGGCTACAAATACCTCTAGTCATTAGTCATCCAATCACTCTCTTCCTCCTCAAATTAGCTTGGGTTTCTTATATGTTTAGCTGTTGCTGGCTGTGTTTTGTTTTAAATTTATTTTATTTTCAATTCATGGAACAAAATATGTATTTCCATAACATAGTACAATAAAAAGATGATTGCACACGAAGCTGCACAGTGGAAAGAGCTTTGGCTTCACAGGACCTGGGTTCAAACCTCAATTTTGTACCTTATTGCCTGTGTGACCTTGGCCAAATCACCTAACCCTTTAGTTGCCTCATCTATAAAAGGAAACAGTTGGACTAGGTGATGTCTAAGGTCCCTTTCAGTTTATATTCTATGATCCTATGTTGTTTTCCCCAATACAATGTAAGTTTTTGTTAGAACAGGAACTGTTTTGCTTCTCAATACCCAGCACAGTCCTTGGTTCATCGTAGATACTTTATAAGTGTTTGTTGAATTGAATTGTAAGTACATTTTGCATTGGGATTCGTGAAAATATGTGAGTACAAAATAGATGCTAAGGTTAACCTTGTATTTCAGCTTCACTTCTTTTGATTTGATTCAATTGAACTTAATTCAACTCAACTCAACTTAATTCAAGAAACATTTATCAAACGCTTAGTATGCATAGCCCTGGGCTACATGCTTGGTGAGATACAAAGTTTGAAAGTCTGAGGGGACAACATACAAAACAATGAGACAGCCTTTAAAAATAGCCAAAGAGATTTTCAATAACTTCTTAGCCTGTTCATCCTTCAGTATCTTATGTTTTAGGCTGTGGTATTTTCAATGATAGTGGAATGTGGTTGGGACCAGAGCCATGCTAAATATTCTATTTCAATAGTTCCTAATATTTCATCATCCGCTGTTGGTTATTTAAAAGCCCATATGGAGAAAGGAGAGAAAGAGTCTTGTTCAGTGGCAGGCCTATTTTCCCATAATTTTTCAACAAGTCCTGGCATTCTTCCTGCTTTGGAAGGTGCGCCTTTGATGGATGGCGCCCAGGCCACACTAGCCAGAATAGCCAGGGCAGCAGCAGAAGCAGTCTTAAGGGTAGCCTGTTTCTCTAACTCAAGTGTCATGGATGAGATGGAAGAATCCACAGGGCCTGTGAGAATTAAACCCATGTCAGAAGTTCTTGCCAACTTTCTCTCTCATAACTTTCTTTTTTCTGTTATGTTTGACACTTTTAAAAATGTAGCTTTGCTACTTAATCATTCTGAATGCTGGCTGTGACCAGGGGAAATCAGGCTTTTGATGGTGCAGTAGAAAATGCTCACACATGTATTAAGCAGGTGACTTTCCACAGATGAACTAGCTATGGGATGGAATAAAGGAGGAGGAAATTCATGATGGTTACACCTAGCCAGAGTGGTATGATAGGAGGAGGAGATAGTAGTGGTGATGGTGCTTTGTGCTTGTCCATTGCTAGTTATGAGGTCAATGTGGTATAATCAAATCAAGGAGACTGGGTCTTAACCTCACTCTGCTACTGACAAGCTATGCGACCTTGTGTAAATCACATCACTCTTTTGGCTTCGTGTTTCCCCATGTGTAAAATGGGAGCATTGGCCTTGCTGATCTCTAAGGGTCCTCCCTGTTCAAACCTGTGCCCAAAGAAACACTAACATTCAAGGTTGACCTTATATATTATGTACCCAGTAACTTGATGTGACTTAGGGCCTAAAAGGCCCTGCCTTCCCCAGTCAAAAATATCTCCTTTACTGTCCTGCCATAGATCGTGAAATGCCATCATTAGAAAAATTAAATTCTTATAGATGAATATCTTATTTTTAAATGTAAATATCTCTAGAGGGGACACTTTCTAAGTGTAACCAATGTAAAGAAATTTCCACAAAGAGCCCAAATGAGCATCCAAACTACTTCAGCTCTCCAACATCTGATCTCCATCCTAAGCAGTTACCTTGCAATAATTTGAGGGGAAGGAGAAGCAATTCAGGTAGGTTTTGATGATGGTGGAGTGATAGGTCTGATAAACATGGGAGATAAGTAGAATAGGTCTGGAGCTATAATAAGTGGATTGTTGCCAAGGATGGATGACCCACATGATGCTCTTTGGTGGAGAACTGGGCAGCAGATATGAAGAAAGAGAGACTGAAACAAGGGCCCCAAGGATCTCAGCTATCCAATTTCACCAAGGGCAGTCCTCAATATTCCACAAATTATAGTTCTTTACTTCCTTTCCATGTATCACATCCGTCAGTCCTTATTTCTCTAAAACTTATCTCAAACCTGAGTGACTTGTGAGTTCATCACCAGTTCAATTGATTCATGGGATTGTTTCATTAATTATTGCTTGAAACAAATAGATCATTGGCTAAGATTTGACCTGGAAGTTATAGGGACTTGGGGTGCATTTTAAATTCTCTTTATAAAGAACAAAGAACTCAATGGCTCACATGACATCCCTCTTCTAAAAATAGTTTTCTTGGTTCCCTAATCATTCCATTGCATTTACAATTCATCTAACATTATACAATTGGTACAGAGTTGAATAAAACTCTAGTGAACCCCTTGGGCTTCATAAATGCCATTAAGACAAATAGCATGAGAATGAATACTCCCTAAATACACCAAAGATTCCCCAAACTCAGCCAGTGGTCCATTTATTTCTAGCAACACTTGATGCAATGATCCCAGTAAAACCAAAGAATTTGGAAAGTCCTTGGAATTCCATCTAAAAGAATCTAGCCTGGAGGTATGTGATTTGGCTGTACATACATACACATATTTTCCAAAAAGATTGTGCCACATTCTTCTTTTTTCTTTCCCCATCTCACCTTGGGTTAATAGTTATTAGATTTTTAAAAAGCTATGAAATACCTTTTATTTTGAAAAAAAAATCCTTTCTGCATAACTGAGTAAGTCTCTTCCATCTCTCCAGGTTTCAGTTTCTTCAAACACAAATGAGGAACTCAGTGATGTGTCTTCAGTCCCTTAAACTCAAAAATCTATCATTTTATGATCTCTGACATTTCTTGACTAGATACCAAGGTGTATTATGTTGTTATGAATGAATGAACAAATGAGCATTTAATAAGCATCATCTGCTAAGCACTGAAGACAGAAAAAGAAGACAGCTCTTTCCTCTAGGGAATTCCCACTCTAATTGGCAGGGATAACACATAGAGGAAGATCCATCTGCAGTGTGGATGGCAAGGCCCAAGAATTCTTAGGTTGCATGAGGTATCTGTGCTAGCTCTGACTTGGAACCTTCACACTCCCCAGTGAAGTTGTCAGATGTGCTGATCCTGCCTTCTGAACTAAAACGGCATAATCAGATATTTATAACTAGAAGAAACCTTAGAAATCAATGCCAACCCTATCATTGATTTAGTAGGTGAGGAAATTGAGATCCAGAGAGAGGTAAAGTAACTCACCTAAGGTGGAACAGGTAGTAAGTAGAAAAAGTGGGACGTGAACCCAGGCCCTCAAACTCCCAATCTATCACTTGGGATCTGGAGTCAGGAAAACCTGAGTTTAAATCCAGTTTCAGAAACTTATCAGCTGTACAAGTCACAACCTCTGTCTGCCTCAGATTCCTCATCTGTAAAATGGAGATCATAATAGCACTTATGTCTGTCACAGGATTGTTTTGGGGATCAAAAGAAATACTATTTTAAAGTGCTTTGAAACTATTAAAACACTATATAATTACCCATTATTATTATTATTAAGCTTTAAGTGGTATAGGCTACAAAGATACAAAATGATAGTTTAGAGCTTGACATGTATTATGTCATTTGAACCTCAAACAGTCATCTAAGGTGCGTATTTTGTATATTATTTATCTCCATTCTGTAGAGAAGGAAACTGAATAAGTAACTTGCCCATGTTCATATAGGTAGTAAATGTCTGAAGTAAGACCTGAATCTCTGTCTGGTTCAGTAATCTTTCTGCTAGACCTGGTTTTCTTTCCAATAGCAGCAAAGTAAGTATACCCCTCACAACAAGGTTTTATAAAGTGCCTTTGAAATAAGCTTGGTGCTCAAGAGACTCGTCTGTATGGATAAATTAATAAATAGCTTTTCCTGTGAAGGAACTAGATGAATCTCCTTAGGACTCTAGTGGCTATATATCATTCTAATAAATATTTCTCATCATTCAAGATTTTATCTACTTCCCTCATGAAGCCTTGTGAAGCTGCTCTAGTCAACAATGAGTCCTGTTCTTAAACTCCTTCAAAACCTATAGTCTATATCTTAGACATTAATTGACCTGCTCCAAGAGGTAGACATAACAAGAGATTATTTGGCTGGACTTTAATATCTCAGGATCCTTTCCTACTTCCTAAATTCCTACATTGGGAATATCTTCAAAGACGTAACAACAATGCGCTTGCTGCTACTGTGGCTGTGCAAGGCCTATAACACCAGCACACAGCAGGGCTGCTAGCACAGGGTCTTTGCTCTGTTTTTCTAAGGAAAGCAACTTTAAGGGGTTAACAGTCTTACTTTAATCAAACATACATGTATCATTCTCTTAGTTCAGGGGAATAAGTCAGCACCCTGAACTTTCAACAGAAATTACAAACAGTAATTACAAGCAAAGAGAATAACAGAAACCAACAGATAGGCTCCTATCTGTCTGACCAAATCACAATACATAGTTACCAGAGAGAGAAGCACCAACATATGGGTTTTTCAAAGCTGGGGGGTGGGGGTGGGGAGGGGTCTTAACAGTTACCCAGAGTCTCATCTGGCCAAACCACGCAACCACACTTCTGATGAGGGAAACCCCCAAAACAAAATGCCAACTTCAGAGTATATATACACTTCTTCAGGGTCAGAGGGCATCACAACCATGCCACTCAAACCCATGCAATTTAGGCTTTCTTGTGACTTAAGCACATCATCAAAGACTCCTGATTCAATCAAAGGCTCTTGATTGAAACACAGGCAGGACTCAATCAAAGGTACTTGATCACTTTAGTGCTGAGAAGCACTCAAACAAAAAAACAGCAGAAAGTCCCACCCTGCTTTTCCTTGGTTGTGAGTATATTTTTTATGCAGTTACTTAGAATCCTTCCCATATAATGTTGTTTTTTCAGTTGTTTTTAGTGATGTCCAACTCTTTGTGACTCTATTTGAAGTTTTCTTGGCAGAGATACTGGAGTAGCTTTTCATTTCCTTCTCCAGCTCATTTTACAAATGAGGAAACTGAGGCAAACAGGTTAAGTGACTTGCCCAGGGTTGCTAGTAAGTGTCTGAGGTCAGATTTGAACTCACAAATATGAGACTTCCCGACCCCAGGCCCAGCCCTCTATCCACTGTACCACCTAGCTGCCCTTCCATACAATACATACTGTTTAAAAAATGGCCTTCTATTGACCATATTTCCCTCCTAATATGTAGAGACCCTTTATTTTTACTTTCTTCAGCTACCTGAAGTAGCTACTTCAGAATGATGGCAGTCACATTGTTATACTAAAATATCTTGATAAATATGGCTTTCCCCTTTTAGGGTATTTCTAACTATTTTATCTTGCATCCTAATAATAATGAAGCATATGGGTTTCTGGGTAGAGAGTAGGGAAGTAGGTTTTGGATACAATGAGGACCAAACAACATCACAAATGACAGACAGGAAGAAACGAATGATTACCAATTTGGGAATCCATTATTAGTATTAATAATAATGACAATAATAAAAATAGCTAGCATTTATATAATGCTTACTATGTGCCAGGCATTGTGCTAAGTACTTTACAAATATCTTATTTCATCCTCATAATATCAGAGGTAAGTGTATATTATCCCCATTTTACAGTTAAAGAAACTGAGGCAAACAGAGGATAAATGACTTGCCCAAGGTCACACAACTAGTGTCTGAAGTTGGATTTTGAACTCAGATCATCCTGACTCCAGACCTGGAACTACTCCCTACCTGTTTTTGAATCAGCTGGGTGTATAATCAGACTACCAGCTTTGAGAGTGAAGATGAAGATCAGATTAGAACAATAAAAATGAGAAGAAAATATGCTGTTCATTTGAGGCAAGCCCAACCTGAACTATTTAAATTAGCTTCTGAATTATTTTCCAAAATTACAGGAAATGGACAAAAGAATAGACAATGACATAGACTAGCAGCACTATTTCCAAAGGAAGTTTAATCAATTTAAACTAATCACAACAAGGAGACCAAATGAACATAGATCCTACTTCATCCAGCCAAAGCAAACTCTTTGACAGGTAATGGGATATGACAAGACTGATTTAAAGCATAAACTTGTTTGTAAGATCTTACAGAAGAATATGGTGTAAGTATATGAGAAGTATCATTTTATGCAATTGATATTTATTAAGTCCCTACTATGTGTAGGGACTGGATATACAAAAAAAGACAAAGGACAGTCCCTGCTCTCAAGAAGCTTACAAACTAATGGGGGAGACAACACGCAAACAAAAGTGTATATGGGTGTATATTTATGTATATATGATAAATAGGAAATAACTAACACAGAAGAGGCACTAGAACTAAGAGGAGTTTAGAAAAGCTCACAGAGGGAAAAATCAAATTTAAAGAAAACTTGGTAAGAGACCTGTTTGAACCAAGTTATCTGAAGGGCATTTAAGATAAAACTAGAAGATAACAAAGACATGAAAAAATGGAAAGGAGTTTACAACAAACTCTTTTCAACATCAATGACTGTGGAACTATCATATTTAGCTTCTAACATCGTGTATCCATGTGCTAAATGAGAAAGTCAAGATAGTGGTAAAGAAATCAAAGATGGAAATAGTAGCTGGACCAGACCAAAATACATAGAAGTATGTGCTTGAGGTAATAAAGTTTTGAAGGGATTGAAAGATTGATCATCAAGGTATCTGCAAGACTTAAATATACAAAAGGGTTTTTTTCAGGGGGAAAGACTTTATCATTTAAAAGGTGATTCTCTCATTGGGAACATAACTACTGGCCCAATATGCCTACTCTCTACAAAATTTTCATCCATAAGGCATCCTTGATGAAAATCTGAGAAGGGAGGCCTTCCATTATCTTTTTCATACAGTAGACCACATCTTTATAGTTGCAAAATTTAGTAAAAGGTTTATACCTTTCAGAATTCAAGATACTACAGTGGTTATAGTCTGCTATTAAAAAAAAGATTTGATTTAATATAGCAACATGCTACATTAAAGGCTTTTTATCCAACAAGATGTCTCCCATGAATATGACAATATTATATACCGTGAAAGATGTAAGAACAAAGATAACTTTGATGACCCTCTGTTCATTCTCAAGCAATCCATAAAACAATAAAACAGCTAACATTTACATAGCACGAGATTTGCAGTGTTGGACATAGATTTTGCCATTTGATCCTGTCAACAACTCTACGAAGTTACTAGTGTTATCCGGAAAAGAAAATGAGACTGAAAAAAGATTACTCACTCTGGGCCTGGAGTCAGGAAGATTTGAGTTCAAATCCAGCCTCAGACACTTACTAGTGTTGTGACCCTGAGCAAGTCACTTACTCTGTATTTGTCCCAGCTTTCTCATCTATAAAATGAAGATAATAATAGCACCTATCTCCCAGGGTTTTTACGGGGATCAC
The DNA here is from genome assembly GCF_011100635.1 of Trichosurus vulpecula. Classification (NCBI taxonomy): domain Eukaryota; kingdom Metazoa; phylum Chordata; class Mammalia; order Diprotodontia; family Phalangeridae; genus Trichosurus; species Trichosurus vulpecula. The sequence continues at coordinate 235,154,051 of NC_050578.1, read as the reverse complement.
ATGAGATGATAATTGTAAAGAGCTTATGAACACTATATAAATGTGAGCTAATATTATTGTTGTTAATGTTATTATATGACTTGACTGGGGGTTACACAGCTAACAAAGTATCTGAGGCAGGATTTGAACACAGGTTATTCTATTACATCACTGCAATTACTGGGGGCACCACTTCGGTGATTTTAGTAAGTCCGTGTACGGTGAAAAAAGCGATGAGCTCCTGAGTCCAAGGACCTGGGTTCGAATGTTGCCTCTGTCATTACACAAGAAAGTCGATTAACTACTTTAAGGATCAATTTCTTCATCCAGGTCAGTCTCCCTATCCACCTCAACAACTCCATGCCACCAAAAAGCAAAGAAAAAAATGATGATCAAAGATGTTTGCCACTACCATGCAGGAGGTCCATCCAAGTCCAATGGAAAAAGGATTTCCTAAGATGATGACATTCTTTAGATTTTCCTGCTTTTGGAAGACTTCATGATTATGGTATCAAGACCAGGAACTGGACAGAGCCTCTTAAAGGAGATCCATAATCATTCTCAAGAGGTCCACACAGGACTCCAAAACCTTTGATCCATCATGTTGCATCTGTGCCTTGAGAAAAACTGTCATTAAGTGAAAAGACATTTGCACTTCAAAATGAAAGATAGTTGTGTTTCCACACACAGAGAAATTTAAGCATGTTTTTATTTATTTACTGGTGAGCACTTTTGAGGGGAAAAAAGCTAATAATTAGATCTGAAGAGCAAACAGGGGCATAGATGATAGATAGAACACAAAATATTCATTTGTGCTGTTTCTTCTCCCCAGCCCCTAGTCGTTGTCCAATACAGCAAATTCCATCTCAATCTTATTATTCACATTATCTCTGTGTGGATTTTTCTAATAGTTATTATGGGTGAGTTCCATGTGGTTCCTTTTTTCGCAGCCAAATGGACTATAAATGGATTTTGCTCCTGGTTTGAATAGTCTAGAAATGTCTTGGCTTTATAATGCTTTTTAGTGCCTTTCAACACCCATCAACACTCTCTGAAATCATCATCTCTCTCCTGAGCCTCTTCCCCGGAGGATTTTGTATTCTATTATATCACTGCAATTACTGGGGCCACCACTTCGGTGATTTTAGTAAGTCCGTGTATGGTGAAAAAAAGCGATGAGCTCCTGAGTCCAAGGACCTGGGTTCGAATGTTGCCTCTGTCATTACATGAGAAAGTCGTTTAACTACTTTAACGATCAATTTCTTCATCTAAGTTATACTAAATCTCATTATAACTTAGGGTAAATATTAAATGGTCTGAAAGATTCCTTCCCCCCCTTAAGTCCATGAGAACCCCACCAATATGGCCAGAGTAATACATATAAACATAGGATGGACCCCCTGAAGCGCCATAGTCAGTCTTGTTCCAATCCATCACACGGAAAACAGAATTCCTAAAATAACTGATCCAAGATAATTCGTTACACTCTATTCGCTGCACCCTAAATGCAGGGCTACAGAGGAGTTAAATGGACAGAGTGTGCTAGCACCAGAACATATTGGTATTTCGTTGCCAAACTCTGCTGCTACAACATGGATGGGGGTGGTCGAAGGCGGTGGGTGCGTGCCTGCTGTGGGAGTTCTTTGCTTGAAAGCCCTTGCCTGAGTCGCCTCTGAGATCATTGCACTGCAGTGTAATGGAAATGATGTATGGAATGGACGACCCTCTCTACACGATGTGCAGAGAGGATGTGGTCTCTGTGTTTTTAGTCACTCCCTTCTCTGATTCCCTCTCCCTCGCTCTAAGCTCCCGGGCCCGGAGTTAGATAGGGATACCTTATTGCATTGCAGCCTCTAGGGGATTCAGCTTTCATCCTGTCTCCTCCAGGGAAGGGAACGGGAAACAAACAAACGAAAAACACCTCCTAGGTTCCGCAGGGAAAAACTCTGGAGCCTGGCCAGTCTGGGCAGCAGGGGCCCGCAGTCTGGGCACTTCTCCATTTTTTTTAAATCTTTGATTGATTTAAGGCAAAGCAAAAAAGAGAAAGGCAAATAACTAAAATGGCTGCCGGCCACGCAAGATTTTATGCGTGGGAAGGGGTTTATTGCAGAGAGCTGAGCTATTGAACGAGCGGGGGAAGAGCGGGGGCGAAGCCTCTGCAGGGTAGAGGACCCCAGGAATGAAATGGACAAGAGTCTTAGCTAGGGTGGGCTGGAGGCTTGCGCAGCTCAGGTCCGAAGGGCAGAGAGAGGCGTGGGCGAGCGGCTCCAGCCCCGCTGGAAAGGATGGCACAAGCTTGCTGCCTGAGCCGCGGGCGGACGGGCGCGCGCGCGCGTGCGTCCATCCTCTCCCTGCTCCAACCCTCGGACTCTGGCTCCTCTCACTGCTGCAGCCCCCACCCATTCCCCCTCCAACCCCAAACAGCCCCGCAGCCACAAAGGGACAAGGATTCCGATAACTCCCTTTTCACTTTAGTGGCGCACGCAGCTCGCGCTGCGAAGCATTGCCATAGCAACCGTCCTCGCCTTCCTCTCGGTTTTAATTGAACAGAGGTGCCCTGGCAGGTCGTTGGACTGGCTGGGCTGGGCTGGTCGTTCCCTTCCCCGTGCAAGTGACCACTCTAATAGGACTGAATTGGTTTAAGTCTAGGAGCGCCCCCAAAACGTGGTGCAGAAGGCCAGCTGTGCCCCGTGTCATGTGTCCCTACAGCACCTTCTCAGTGCCGTTAGAAATGCGGGAAGATAAAAGTCTAAGGAATCCGCTAAGCGTCAATGGAAAGGGCATCTGGCATGGAGTGAACCATAGAATTACAGAGAAAGCCAGCCTGGACAGAGCCTTCAACATGAATTCAATTCAGTTCCACAAGCACGAGCACATAGAGTCTACGTTGCTAAGTGGAGCTGGCCATCCAAATTAAAAAACGAAAAGCAGCCCCTGCCTTCAAGGAGCTCACACACCTCCCACTAGGCAGAGATCACTTGAAGAGGACAACTAATACAATCCTTTTATTTTACGTATGGGGAAACTGAGACCCAGGGATGTGGCTTGCCTAAGGTCACACAAATAGTAAGGTCAGGTAGGATATGAAGTCAGGTCCTCTGACTCTTGGCCCCTACAACTTTTCTACAGATAAATATATGAAAAATATACAAAATAATTTCAGGGAACCAGAATAATACCTGCTGGAATCAGGAAAGGCCAACTTATAAGAGTTGAGTGACACCAGCTGAACTTGGAAAGGAGCTAAGGGGTCCAGGAGGTAGGGATAAAAAGAAAGTCCAGTCCAGGAATGCGAAGGGGGCAGTCTGAGGAAGGGAGCAGTGACTTGAGATGAAATGTGCCATAAGAGAATTATCAAGCAGCCCAGCTTGGCTCAGTGGTAGGGTTCATGAGGGCAACTAATGTGTAGTCATTTTGAGAAGGTAAACTAGGGCAAGATCCTGAAGGTCTTTAAATGTCAAGAAGATAGATCATAGAATCTTAGAGCTGGAGCTGGAATGATCTCAGAGTCCTTCTGGTCCAAACAATGAGAAATACAAAGCTCAGAAAGGAAAAATTATTTCCTGGAGGTCATGCATATAGTAAGTGGTGGAATTCAGGGTCCTTTGACACCAAATCCTAATCCGTCCCTCCTACACCCCACTGCTAACCCTCTTATTTACCAGGCTGGTACCCTATCACTCAGAGCCTCAGATTCATCATCTGTACACAAGGATTTTGTAAAACCTCATGTGATCATGCTTCACTTCAAAGTTCTGAGATTTTCATTGGTTTGGGTGTTCCCTCCAGGGAGGCAGATCACAACCCCTCTTATGATCTTGTGACTGACTAATGGACCAGTGACTAATGAATGCATCATCACCCTGTGGCTAATCTGGTGATGAGCCTGTCAGAAGAGAGGCAGGATGGTTCTTGGACTACAGGTATACAGATTGTCCCCAGCTGATATTTGACCTCTCCTCACCTTGGTAGGACTTGCAAAAGCTTTGACTATTGCTTGCTTAGTCTTAGAGAGTTCAGTCATGTCTATCTCAGGAAAAGGACTTTGGTGGGAGAGGATCGTTTTTAAAAAATTATTAACATTTTTTTACTAAGAGTACACAATGGGTTTCTTCTTTTCCCAACTCCCACATTTTGTTTTTTAAAAAAAAATTATTTACTTTTTAATTTATGAAATAAAACAAGTATTTCCATAACATAGTATAATAAAAAAGATGATTGCACATGAACCTGCAAAACTATTATGTACAATTGCTATTCCTTTTAAATATATTATATGAAAAATGACCTTAATGAGAGAGGACCTTGTTGGAAGAGGACATTATAAACGAAATATGATTAATTGTTCTCACCTGGAGACAGAAATACCACCACCACCAACAACAACTAGGATTTATATGGGGCTTTAAGATTGTGCAAATCTCCTAGTCTTTCCCTTACTTTGGTTTTAGAAATATTTTGACACTTTTTGTCTCACTTTCCCATGCTCTCAGGTGTAAATAATTTTACACCTCTGTCTCTCAGATTGTCTGAGAGTAATTAGTGATTGTAAAACATTATTTACACATATAATATGTTCTCCTGCTATATTCACATGTAAATACTCAAGGAAGCTGGATTTTGGGGAGGAATGAACTTCACAACTCCCCTAATCAGATGCAAGGAGCCATAGCATATCCAGAGTAGGCCTTATACAGTATAAGACGGTTTCTTTTCTCAAAGGGCTTTTTAGGGATTGTAGTGGGCCAAGAGTAGTGGCCTGGATTGCCAAGTGTGTGTATAGTAAGAATTTCCCAAATGCTCATCACCTTTGGATTATATTTTAGAGAAGAAGTGCTATTTTGCCTCCTCCAGGTTTTGATCAAAGAGAAAAATGTGAACTGTTACAATTCAGCCTAATAAAATTATAGTGGTTTTCAAAGCCATTTCAGTGAGATTAATCTTCTCTGTTAGGGATTATCACTTTCACTTGGTTCTCATTTTCTGTCTATAGAATTGGGAAATGAAATTCGGTCATTGTTTTCAAATGCACCACTCTGAGGAGCTTGGAGCCCAAGTGGCCCCATCTCCCATTGTTCAGAGGAGAGAGCCAATCAAGGGCTGCTGCCTCCTTCAGCCCTGCCTGCCAGACCCTAGGAGGAGCAGCAGGAGGTCGTGGCTTGAAATCTGCTTCCTTCAAGGTCTTGCTGACCCTTCAAAGAGAATGTGGTACTTGGGGATTTATTCCCTGTAAGCAAAGCCTGCCTATTGTGGAGTGGCTGGTTGAAGAGCCTTGTAGTTTTCTCTGCTAATGGCACTTCATTTCTTGAAGAGCAAGCCAAGGGCACATGCAAAACCCAGCCCCGGTGAAAGGTGCCAGTTATATTAGGAAAAGAACAGAATAAGGTAGTGATGGCAATGGTCCAGCACACCTCACTATGAACAATACAGTAATGGAAAGATTTGCTTCGATTCCTAAGATAGCTATGCCAAGGAAAGGAGAGAAACACTTGCTTTTATGCATATTTAGAATTAAATGGTAAACTCGTTGAGGGCAAGGACTGTCTTTTGACTTCTTGTGTGTGTATCCCCAGTGCTTAGCACAGTGCCTGGCACATAGTAGGCTCTTAATAAATGTTGATTGATTGATTCATTCCATAGTCATTTATTAAGCACCTACAGTGTATAGGATAGTAGCACAAGAATTCTTGACCATTTTTGATGTCATGGAGCTTTTTGGCAATCTGGTCAAGACTCTGCATGGCCCCTTCTCAAAAGAATGTTTTTTTAAATGCAAAAAATAAAATACATAAGATTACAAAGAAACCAATTATATTGAAGTACAGTTATCAAAATAAATTCCCACACCCTCTTGAAATTGGGTCTATGGATCTGCATTAAGAACTTCTACAGTGGGTAGAGGGTGGGCCTCAGCATCATGAAGACCTGGATTCAAGTCTATATATATGAGCTGGGTAGCACTGGGAAAGTCTCAGTGGCCCAGCCAACCGGATTGTAAATTACAGACCAATTCCTATTCTGTATTGGGAGAGGGACTTTCTTCACTGGGATTTCTCTATACTTGAAATCATAGCTCTAGATCATGTACAAAGCACTATGAATACAAAGGAAAAACAAAACAAAAACAAAGAAAAAAGCAAGAGAGCTTCTCATCTCAAGTTGACATTTTCCTGGGGAGTTAAGGAGGCAGGCAGGTGGTACAACAGATAGAACATCGGACCTGAAGTAAGGAAGACCTGAGTTTAAATCCATCTTCAAACACTTGCTAGCCGTGTGACCCTTGGCAAATCGTTTAACCATGTTTCCCTCAGTTTCCTTATCTGTAAAATAAGCTGGAGTAGGATATGGCAAACCACTCCAGTACCTCTGCCAAGAATACCCCATGATTGGTGGTGGCCTGGGATACAGTGGATGACCTTGGTGTCTTCAATTTCTGACCAAGCTCTAAGTGTTCCAAACCTATTGGTGAATTAGGGGGATGTCTACCCTAAGCACGTGAAGACTACAACTGGTAGAGTGGGTAGATGAGAACCACTTGTTCAGAACACTTAAGGCATGTGGCAGAGAGAGAATTTTAGCCTATGTCTTTGGATTCCAAACTCAAAGATCTTTCCATTTTACTATGCATGCTTATGTCTTCAAATCATCAAGGATCCATTATTTCATCACTGTGGATACACTCTTCACAAATACAGATCGCTGTCCCTTTATACCTCTGTGGTCAATCTGAGAGAGATACTGTGACTAGAAATGCATCGTCTTTTGGTGGGTCATTCTATAAGTATTTATTAAGTATCTACATCTACCTCATTTTACAAATGAGGAAACCGAAGCTATAAATCTATTTGATTTAATAATTTTCCCAGGATCACATAGGTTCTGAGACCAAATTTGAAACTAAGTCTTCTTGACTCCAAATCCAGAGATCTGTCCACTATGCCATGATAATTTCAGAGAGTTTAAATTCTTTCGAGAGCCTATATCATATATGTGGGTAATAAATACAAAGTAATTTTTGGAGGGGAAGAGGATGAAGAAGATGAGACCATGGGGGTGTTAGGAAAGGCTTCCTGTATCAGGTGACATTGGAGTGGGACCTTGAAGGAAGCTAGCTAGTTAACCTGTCTAGAAACCTTGAATGAAGTCAGTGAGGTTGGACCTTGGGCAGTCCATTACCAGGCCCAACCTGAAACCTCTACAGATTGAGAGGACCTGCTAAAACCTGTTCTCCACTGCTAGGGTCTTTGAGACCCTAGGGCCGCCAAACAATACAATATCTGAGCCTTCCAACCAACCTCAAACTATACCCTAGGCCACCATACTGAGAATCCTGGTTACCATGTGCAGATTCTGACTGGTGGAAGTTGAAACAACTTGGCTTGAAACTTAACTCCATATGGGACCACTGTTTTTTGTAGTACCACTAGACTTTAACAAACCCTTTCCCCCAAATCCAGTCTTGTAAAAGACTCCCCCTTCCAGTGAGTTTTTCAGCCCAGACAGACAAGGCTAAGACACTTTGCACAAAGAATCGTTGATTCTGAACGTCTCTTCCCCAGTAGGCTCTAATTTATTTTTCCTTAGGTGATGGAACAGGCTACAGCTTCTCACTTAAGATTTTCTCTACAAACACAAGTGCTTTTTATAGGTCCGAGGGTTTTAGGCACCTGGAAGCTGTTACAAAAACCTTCATTTTATAAACTCAGCTAGAAAATAATGATGTGCAGATCATCACCTGGGCTGAATTAGCTACTTATTTTCATTCATCTGTGCTGAATCTTTGAGACTCTGCCTTTTTTCTCCCCAATGACTTAGCTTATTGGGTAGCTTTAAGGCCATTCATTTTGAGAATATCAGGATAACTTTATTAACAAGAGTTTGCCATGCCCTGAAAACAAAGACACTAAAGATACTAAATTATTAAAAACAGGATAATGGGGGAAAATGTTTCTAACTATCTTTCCCTGGTGCCATTAAGTGGCACTTATTTAGGTAAAGGCAGCATATCTTCAGAAGTCTCCTATTGAACAGTTTGGGAGGGGACCACCAATTAATTCATTTAAATGAATTAGTTTAGCAGATTAATGAGTTTCCACCTTGGAAAGGAAGGCACAGAAGGAACAGACAAGACAGAGGATTGATAGGCATTTGGAAGGAGGTCTCTTGTGGAATGGCCTGGGATCTATGCTGGTTAATATAGAACAGAGAGAGCTGGAAAAGATCTTGTAAATCATCTAATCCAACTCCTTTGTTTTAACAATAACTTAGAGGCATAGATGGCATGATTATCAATTTGCAGATGGACATAGATGGAAATAACAACAAATATACTGGGTGACAGAGGGAGGACTCCAAAATGTCTGTTTGGGCTAATGCATCGGGTTGAAATTAATAGGATTAAAATTAAAAGAGAAAATGTGAAGTCTTACACTTGGGTTTTAAAAACAACAACTTCACAAGTACAAGATGGGGGAGGTGTGACTAGACATCAGTTCATCTGAAAAATAACTGGGTGTTTTAGTGAAGTTTACTTGCTTAAATTGAAAAATTAATATGAGTCAATAGTATAGTTAGGATCTATGGTAGCAAAAGACCTGAGTTCCCATCCTGCCTTATAGACTTAACTTACTGCATTAACCCCAGGCAAGGTACTTAACTTCTCCATACCTCAGTTTCCTTATCTGTATAAATGGAGATAACAACCTCTCCCTCGAAGGGTTGTTGTGAGGGTCAAATGAGTTAATATGAGTAAAAGTGCTTTGCAAACCTTAAAGTTCTATATACATGCTAGCTCTTATTAGTTTTAGACTGGGTATAATCTTGAGCTGCATTGAGAGAGGCATAGTTCTAGCATTCCACAGATGATAAGGCTGCTGGACACACTTTGCACTGATTAGAGCACATCCATGACATTATTTCAGTGCTAGGGTCCCAGTTTTAGAAAGGACACTGATGAGCTGGAGAGCAGCCAGAGAAGGATGAGCAGGATGGTGAAGGGCCTGAAGTCCATGGCATGTGAGGGTCAGTTGAAGGAACTGGAGATATGAGCCGAAAAAGAAAAGGAAAAATGCAGGGGAAGGGTTATGGCAGCTGCCTTTATACGTCCAAAGGACTGTCACATGGAGAAGGTATTAAACTTGTCTATGTGTCCCCAAAGGGCATTCTGGAAGCAATGGGTGGGACTTAAAAAGAAACCAATTTAGGATTGAGGGCAGGAAAAATTTTCCTGATAACTGAAGCTGCACAAAATGGAATTGGCCACTTCCAGAGGTGCTCAGTTACCTCTCACTGGAGCTCTTCAACAAAGCCTGAATGACCCTGTCCAGCTGTCTAGAGAAAAATAATGTTCCCGTGATACTCTCTTAAGTCTCAACTGCATCATCAACATTTTCTTCACTGATATCTTAGGTTTGGACAATAACCGAAAAAATAAATCAAACCTATTTTGTAGTGTTTGCTGATTTCTGAGGTGTGGATGCTCACACTGAAAATCTAATAGTTTGTTCTGAGGGCCGATTGGAGCTGGCTACAGCACACACCTGCCTCTAAAGTAACTTGCAGCTCTTAATCTCTGATCCAATGACTTTGGTGAGGTCACTAAGCTTCCCCAGGTCTGAGTTTCCCCCTCTGAAAAATGAAAGTGTTGGGCTAGAAGATCTCTTATCTCTCTTTAAGCTCTAAATTCAATGAGCTACTTTTTGGGATCAGTGAAAGGGAAATAACCACCTGTTAAATTTACTGTCTAATGAGCAATCAGGTTAAAAAAAAAGAAAAATACCCATACCACTTCTGTCTCATGATTAGACTTCAGAGTTTATTAGAACCCAAATGAAACTAGAATTCCAGAAGTTCATAACCAATACCAAATGCAATCTCAAAAAAGAAGAATAATTGAACTCATAGATCTTATAATTGTTCATTCCAGGGGTTTTTACGTCTAACAGATTTCATTCTAAACATTCTCTATATTCTATATAATTTGGATTTTGAGATTTAAAGTTGTCCTCACTCCTTCCCAACTCTACCCCGACCCCCATCTCATGGAATTGGGATTTGTGTCTGGCTGAATGAGTATTTGTTCATCTGACATTAAATTTCTCAAAGTTCTTCTAGACTCTAGTGACTCCTTGTGGAGTTCCCTTTTTAAAAACCCAATGATTCTCATAAGAGTCATAGAATCTTCCAGGTTTGAAAGGAATTTAGAGGTCATCTTACACAATCTCCACTCATGTAGAAATTCCCTCTGTGCCATCACTGTCAGGCAATAATCCAATGCCTCTCTGCTTCTTGTCTCTTAAACCAACTTTTACCTGAGAGTGGGGCTTTACCTGGGAGCTACTTTCACCTGAGAGGACCTTTACATGTGCCAAGACTCTGGGAGCTTAGACAAGTGGTCTCTCAGCCTTTTAAGTGGGGACCTCCCATTCTCCCCATATGGAACCTTCAGCAAAGAGCATCTCTCTCCCCTTCCACTTTATTGCTTTTAAAATCATACAATAGAGAGACAGTGCACAGTGAATATGGACTCAAGGTCAGAAAGAACTGGCTTCAAATCCTGCCTCTGACACTTACTGATTGTGTAACATTGGGCAAGTTACTTAATCTCTCAGTGGTCAAGGCAGTTCTCTAAGACTATAACTTACAGAGAAGGTGTCACTGTATTGGATTGTGAGCTCTGTGTACCCATGAAATCCCAGGTCCAGGTCCTGTTTAAAAGAAGGAGGAAGAAGAGAAGGAGGAAGAGGAAGAAGGAGGAAAAGGAAGAGGAGGAGAAGAAGGAGAAGGAGAAGGAAAAAGAGGAGGAGGAGGAGAATGATCGTTTTACAGTAGGGTAATTCCTTCAAACGGGACCCAAATAGTGATTTAAAAAGGAGGGCCAAGGAGTATGACATCTACTTAACCTTTAAAGTGTGACCTAGGCCTTGCTTCCACTCTGTTAGGCCCCTTTTTAAAGGAATTACTTTACTTGGGGGCCAAGTATGCTTTAACCTATCTATACAATAGGAGTATCAAAGACCTTCTCCATATCCCCAATGTAGCACTGCTTCAGATTTGGTTCAATATGTGATATTTCACTATTAGAGATACATTCATTTGGAAGAATCCCCTTGTTAAAATGCAGATACTCCTAAGAGGGGAATAGTGAATTGTTAGCCACAAACATCTAAAAGGAACCTTTAGGATATTACTCTCTTCTCCCCCACCCCAGCCATCCCTTGACTCACTTCTCAGACAGGCCTAATCACTGAATGGGTGTTGTCTCACTCAAAGTGAGAACTCAGAAAGACCTTGGTTTAACAAAGGCCAAGGTCTCCTATTGCATCCTAGGCCATCAAGGTGTTCTGATCTACATCTGGCCACTGGACCCAGATGTCTCTGGAAGAGGAGAAAGTGAGGTTGGTGACTTTGCACAGCCCTTTCTCACTCAAATCCAATTCAATTGCAAGTCACGTCATCATCTTCCTGATGTCACAGTCCTCTGTAGGAACGTAGGACAAGCCATGGTCCCCCACCACAGTGAACCTTGAACTCTGTGCCTGGAATTCCAGGCTCTGATGGGTGAGTTTTTGTCTCATCTTGCCCAAAACTAGACATCTACCCCATTTCATACCACACATTATCACCTTCCCAAGGCCCACCCCCAGCTTTCCTGCTTATTTTTATGTGCTATCTTCCATCATGAGAATAAGAGATTCTTATGATTGCTTTTAAGTTAAACTCATTGCTCAGAGGATTGAATAACATATTAATGATATAAATTTAGTCAGCTATCTATCAAGGTTTGGGGATGAAATGTTCTGATTCACCAACTAGTATGATTCCTCAAATTAACGTCTATTCTGTAAATGGGAACACTAATTATCAAAAACTTAGGATATAATAAAATATATTATACCTGAACAGTCTAACTATACAGGCCAGAATTTAATTTATCTTTAATGATTAAAAAACACACTTCAAGATTCTGTAATCTTAAAGAGCATTCATTAGTAAAAGTAATTATCATAGTGCTGTAGATGCAGATATGCAGGAGTAGCAGTTAATAGAGGGTGCTGGTTATAAGAACATTGGATAAGAAAAAGAGTTTTGTAATATGGATGACCAAGTCAGTGTTATGAGCCTCCAGAAAGATACCCCAGTTTTGAAGCACTTTGTGAGACAGCATCCACTCAATACCATAGCTTATGAGCCCCTACCAGTGTTTCACTTTTGACAGATCAACCAGAGGATACATTAATTCAAGGCAAAAGACATTTAACCAAACAGGAAAGCAAAATAAGTGACAAGAAAGATTTCTCCCAGGCACAAAAAGGTACATTATCCCAATAATTACCATATGGTTAATTGAGGAGGGGACATGCACAGGGAACATGTGAGAACAGATTATACATTTATGAGCGCATACATAGGGAATACATATGGCCAGAAAACATGAATGGCTGGAGTAGTTACTGCCTTTGCTGCAAAGCAGAAGAGATACTTTATGATGCTGCAGAGTAGCAGACATCCTCTAGTAATATTATTATACTGTTCTCTGCTAAATATCTCCACCGGGCTGCTGTCACCTAGATATCTGCTTTCTACTAGGAGTCTTCACTGAGCTGCTGCTGCTCTCTACTGCTTCAGATTTAATATGGTTTTTTCCTTCACAGGAGGTATCTATGAACTCTTAGGCTTATAATCTAGGGATATCTTTAGCTCATTTATGATGCAAATTCCCATCAACCACACCCAGCCAGCTAGCTAATAATAATAGTACTAACTTACTTTCACATAGTACCTTAAGATTTGTAAAGCTCTTTATCTCACATTGTCTCTCTTGATCTCCCCAACAATCCAGCAAGGCAGATGCTATTATTGTCCCTATTTAGGAATGAGAAGAATGAGACCCAGGAAAGTTAATTATACAAGAGCACACAGCTATTAATTATTTGATAGGAAAATTTGAACCTAGGTCTTCTGAACTTCGAGAACTTCAGATCTAACCTCCTATCCATTACACCAAAGCACTTATGCATTTCTAAATTTATCTTCTGACCATCTTGATGCTGCTTGAGGTCTTTCAGTCTAACTCTTGGTCCAAAAATCTCTTTTGACTTCTATCTTAACTCTAGCCTCAGGAAGCTTCCCTGTCCCTTAACCTGGCAAGACTGGCAAAGAGCTAGAGTGAACCCAGCCTTTTCAGCATTCATCATATCCCTAGCTGTCATGCACATTGACTACGGAGCTAGACTGAGCAGGGCTGGTGTAGTTATGGACCTTTGCTATGTTTTTCCAAAGTCATCAAAATTATTGCTTTTTTTACAGTTACTTTCTAAGATTTTGAGCCACCAGAATCCTCCAGATTAAAAATAAAGCCCCTACCTGCTTCTTGAGAAAAACAGAGGAAACATCTTCAGTTTCCTTGCCGAAATAGCCTCACTGAAAATCACCCATTTGTTGGTAAGTTCTGCCTAACAAAATATCTTCACAAAAATGTAACCTGTTCCTTCCCAATGGGGCCTCACCTGAATCTTGGCAAAGCTGAAAAAGAGGCCTAATCTGGTGGACTAAGTGTAACATGAAGTTCGCCCAGATTTCCTGAATTCTACTCCATAGTCTGATGATAATTTTCTCTGTAGCCAGGCCACATGATTACCCTTTATGTTTTATTTTTCCATTCTACAAGATGGCCACAATAATATCTCCTTCCAAAATACTAAGCACATGAATTAGCTATTGTTTGTGAAAAACTAAGCGGGATAGACTTGTTAAATATTCTGTAGGTAAACTACTGACCAAAAAAGAAGTCTCCTAAACTACTACCTGTCTTTAAGCCTGCTATCCCTTCTATTTTTTTATTTTTCAAAATAAATTATGATCAAATAAAATGAAGGAATTTTACAGAGCTAAGGGCTGAGGCACTAATATTTCCAAGGTGATTCAACCAAGGGTTTAGCTCAAATACCTAAAATGTGCATTTTTCATTTTAATAGTTCTTCTATTATTGACATTAGCGCATTCACACTGTGCTCATTCATGAAATAAATGCCTAATTTGAAACATATTTTCCATTAGAGAAGTGATTGTGTAAGAAAAGGGAAATCATTCCCCTAGTCCCTAGGTGTATATAGAAGGAGAAGTCTGGTTCCATTATATGGTCTGTGCTTAAGATTTTGATTAAAAGACACCTTGAAAATCCCAAGAGATTCCAGTCAAAGGGAAAGGATTTGAAGTGTGCACATTGGAAAAAGATCAGAGCCCTAAACATCTTTTTTTGGTATCTTTTCTCACCAAAAAAAATAATAAACAACCCCCATGAATGGTAAAACCAGCAAATGCTTGCTTAATGATACCATCTGTTTTTCAGTTAAGCCTGACTCTCCTTTCTATTAATATGAGAATCATAGAATGTCAGAAATGGACAGGACCCTAGAGATCACATAGGCCAACCCCCTTATTTTATAGAGGAGGCAACTGGAGATGGAGAGATGGAAGATGAAGTGTTCAAAGGTTGTGTACCTTGGAGGTTAAATTCCATATAACTTCTCTGCAAAATGAAGTGGACTACCTGTTCTCTGAAATTACTTCCATCTTCCAAATTCCTGACTCCAAGTCTAGGGTCCTTGACTACCTTTTTTACCTTCTATAAATATTCATTCTGACATGTGTATTCATTCTTTAATAGATAAGTGTTCTATCCAGCCACTTTGTCATGGAAGCCAAGGTCCCAATTTGATGGTAAAGAATCCCCTGTAATGGAGACTCCAATGATAGTGTTAGTCCCAAAAGCTAAGATGTCTCCAGAACAAGTGACCAGAATCATCCATTATGGTTTTATACCAAAGAATAGGTCTTACCATGACACTCCCTTGTTCATTAAACTCTACTCATTCCTTATTACCTCTGGGGTCAAATTAAAATTCCTCTGTTTGGCAGTTAAAACTCTTCCTAAGATGGTGCCAACCCATCTTCCTAGATGTTGTGTGTTGCTCCACCTTGTGCACTCTCTTGTCCAACCAAGCTGGCCCTTATGATTCTTTCACCCAATACTCCATCCTTTACCTCTCTGCCTTTGCACAGGCAAATCCTCTTGCCTGGATTGTGTTCCTTCTTCATTTCTGCTTCTTGTAATCCCAAGTTTCCTTCAAAGCCATGTTCAAGTATCACTTTCTATATGAGACCATCCCTTGATCCCTCCATCTTAGGTTTATTTTCTATATATTTATATGTAGTACATGCAGTCTACACCTATAGAATGCAAACTTCAAGAGCTATTTAATTTTTGTCTTTCTATGTATAGTGCATAGCAAAATGCCTGGTACATAATAGGTGCTTAATTAATACTTGTTGATTAATTCCCCCTTCAAATAGGAGTCAATTTGTGAGGAACGGAAACCAGACTGAATACATTTGAAGTAAAGAATCACAACGTGAATTGGGTTCTGAAACTAAATGGTACTTTGAAACACTACAAACTCAACAAGGGAGAAAAAGAAGTCTTGTCTGATTGAGCCTAAGGACCAGGTGTAACTGTGTGATTTTTGACCAGTGATGTGAGAACAGCCCATGCTCCTTTGCTATCAAATGGACTATCGAAGCAAAAATAAGATGCAAGCAAAATCAGAACCTGTTACCTTTGGCCTCTCAAGGGTATCTAATGGAAAAAAAAAACCAGGCAAACAAAGAAAAAACAACCCAGAAGGATTCTCCTCTCAGATTTAAAAAGCTCACATTTTTGTAGTTTACAGGACAGGAAAATAGATTTATTTTAACCCTGATTTGTTATTTATTTTAATCTTTCTACAGTGAAAACTGACATGAGAGGAAGCCCATATATAAGAGGAAAATGTTTATTGAACTGTAGAATCTCTCTTCCTGCCACATCCCACTTACAAATAGCTGTTATACAGAAGTGTCATTTGAATTGAGAGTTAGAAAAATGTGGGTAGAGGGTGGAAATTGGACTGCTAAGAAACACAACAAAAAGGATAGCTGAACAAAAGAACATCTGGGACTCCTTGTGGTTTATATTGTTTAATGTTCTGGAGAGTTCTATATGGAGGAATATACACATATGTGTGTGTGTGCATGTGCACATATGTGTTTGTATAAGTATATATGTGATATATAGATGTGTGTATATATGGAGAGAGAGAGAGAGAGAGAGAGAGAGAGAGAGAAAATACTACTCGTCTCAGGCTCACACTTCCAACTGCCAAGCACTAGCAGATTAGATCCACAGAGAACAATGAGTACTGCTTCCACTACAGCTCTAGGAGTAACATTGAGAGGATGGGGGTGTCTAGGACTATTGCACCCAAGCCCTCATTCTTTTCAGTACTGTGTGCCCTCCATTATCAATCAACTAATAGAACTTTATTAGCATTAGGGAAAGGCATTTATTAAAAACAGTGCTAGAAAAGACAATTGTTACAGAAATACTCCCCCCAAATGAGAGGCACACTTGCTCTTTGCACTCACAAGCAGGCTGAGTGACTTAGTATATCTGAGCTAAGGGCTCAAGTTATGTCTGTGTGTATGTGAGAATGTGTGTGTATGCATATGCCTTTTGACTGAGTATATGCTTCTTTTGAGCTACCAAAGAGATTAAGGTGAAAGATAGAAAAAATAGCAGGAAAAAACTGCATGACAGTGAAAGCTATTTATGCCTTGGAAAAACAAAGTCTTGACTTAAAATCTATACCACTACCTTCCCCCTTTCCCAAATCTTTCCTTCATGACACTGGAATCAGGAGACCTTGGTTTTAGATCTTGGGCTGCCACCAGGTGACCTTGGACAAGTCAGTTGGACTTTTTGATCTTTAATTTCTTCATCTGTAAAATAGATGTATTAATATCTTCTCTCTCAGGTTTGATGTGAGAGTAAAATTAGGTAATTTACATAAATGCTGGGTGACTCAGCAGATTGAGCACTGGACTTGGAGACAGAAAGACCTGAGTTCAAGTTCATCTTCAAGTTAGCCACATGATCCTGATCAAGTCACATTGGCCATATGCCTCAGTTTCCTCATCTGCAAAATGGGAATAATGATAACATATATCCCCCTAGGATGTGGTGAGGATCAAATGAGGGAATATCTGTAAAGTGCTTTGCAAACCTTAAAGTGCTATCTAAATGCTAGCTTTTGTTATTACATCATCACAAGCTAAGACCCTTTTTATTGTTGAGTGGAAAATTGAACAGAAAAAGATTCAGATTCATTATCTCAGACTGGACTGAATTACTCAGTAGGCTAAAATGTTGGGAATATCTGCACTAGACACTGAAAATTATTTTTTTGCTCAGGACTTGTGATTTCAGGGAACTTCAGTTATGGAAATCCCCTCCACTAAAGCAAAGTGACAACTCCTCTGTAATCTCTCGTCTTGGAGAGCTGCCTAGGATTCTGAGAGATTAAGCAGCCTTCACTGGTCACACAGCTAGGAGGTGTCAGAGGCTCAAGTGGATTCCAAGTCTTTCTGGATTCAAGCCTGGCCTTTGAGCTATTAGGCCATGCTGCCTCTCACAAGAGCCCCTTAGTAGCACCCATATGGTGTTTTGTGCTGGCACTTTTGCTCTGAAATCTTTGGTCTCCTATTGTCCAGACAGATGGTTAGACAGGCAGATGACTAACAAAGGTCCATATAATGAACATGTCATGGAACTTGTCCCTCAGTACATATGTTTTGAGCAGACACTCTCATGGACAATAAGAATAGAATAGGAAGGTGAAAGCTAACTGGATTGCATCTGATGTTTTTGATGATCCACAAGATTCTCCCTGAAATGTGTCCCATCTTTTTTAAGACATTGGTATTTTTGTAATTCGATATGGAACAGAGTTATCTAGTGAATTAAAATCTCTGATGAGTCAAAAGACAATGGAGAGATGCAAGGTGGGTATGAATGGACTGCTGCATTGAATTCATGATTTACAGGCAAAGAGTAGTGTCAAAGCTATCATGGGAGTGATGTGTAACCAGAAAAAAGAGCAGATCATTCATGGAGTAGGAGAAAGATAAACAATCGGACATTCCATATATTGGAGTAGTAACCATGAAATGCAAAAAAAAGTCCTAGGGATAGTTTGATCATCTAATTTAGTCTTCTGGTTTTTCAAAAAAGAAAATTGAAGCCCAAGGACATTGATTGACTTACTCAAATAGTAAATGGCATAAGGATTTGAACCTAGGTTTTTGGTCTCCAAGTCCAATCGTTTTCCATTACCCTGTGGAATGGATAATGCATCGTATAAGAAGAGACATTCAACAAAAGACTATGAGAAGCAGTGTCACTTCTGTTGGAGAATTAATAGGCCTTGAAGTGAAGAAAAGCTCAATTCTAGTAACGTACAGATTGCACAGGGAAGATGTAGGGTAAGGACCCTGTCTGAACAAACTCTCTGTGCCACATTTGCCACATCTGGAAAATAAGAGTTTGGACTCAGTGTCCTCTAAAGTCTCTTCTGGCTCTAAATCTATGATCCTACGAGCCTGTGATGGAAAGGACTTATCTGGCTAGCAATGTGAATCAGGTAGCCAGAAGTACAAGAGAACCAAATCAATCTTCTACTTTTTAAAATAAGCCAAGATTCTGGTAATGATGAGATGGAAAATTCCAGATGGATTGTGTGATGAGAAAAATCCTTTAATCATCAACAGAGTCAGTTTTTATCACCATTAGCAGAGGAAGACTTTAAAAACTGCCTGAACGAGCTACAGCATTAGGACAAAACTGTCCAATTTACTCTTTTTCAAAGGCCTAGAGTTATCATGTTTACGGATATCATGTATTACTGAGACTGATAACACTGTTTATGATTTTTTTCAAGTGTCCTACCTGGTGCCTTGACTTTTGAAAGAGTAAAAGAAGTAAAACAAAGTCTCTTTGTGGGAAGGGCTGTGTTTTCTTATGCTTTGTATGTCCTTCAGTGCCCAGCACAGTGTAGCAAGTATTTCAGAAATAATCATTGAATCAGTGAATGAGGAAACTAGCAAAGGCAATTGATTTTTTAAAAAATAAAATGTTTATATTATTTTCGGTCCATTAGCTGGAGGTTGTAAAGATTACTTTTGAGATCCCTTCCATCTCTGAAATAGTTATGCCTTTATCCAATGCGTTCACTTAAAATAAAAAAGTGTTGCTGCCCATAAGACCAAGAACAGATCTCTAGTGCACTCCACTAGTCTCTGTTTCTCTGTCTTTCTTTTTGTCTCTCTGTCTCTCCTCTCTTCTCTTTCTTCTTTCTTCTCTTTCTCTTTTTTTCTTTCTCTCCTCTCTCTTCTCTCTTTTTCTCACAATTGACATCAGTCCAGTAACTTTTCTTTGATTGTGGTCATCCAATCAGCTTCAAATTCTCCAAACTGTACTATCATTGAGTTTCCTTTCCATCTGTTTTTCATCAATGCCTCCCTTTCCCCCAACAAGATGAACAACTCTGTTGGAGACTGCTATGGTCATGAACTTCCCAAGTCTTACTCAGAGCTGCTGGGTTTATTTGTGACATCAGGGAGAAGCAGACTCCAGCTTTTGAAAAAAGATTCTAGAAAGTTCTCTGTGTGGCATAGTGGATATAGAGAGTGACTTGGAGTCAAGAAGGCTTGTATTTGAATTCCTCCTCAGATACTTCTGAGGTGTGTGACCCTGGGAGGAAATTACTGATAAAATAGCTATCATTTATATTGCTTTTTAAAGTTTGCAAAGTACTTTACAAATATCTCATATTTTTCCTCACAACATCTTTGGAAAACAAGTACTGTTATTATTCCCATTTTATAAATGAAGAAACTAAGGCAGTCTCTTGGTCAGGATCACATAGCTAGTAAGGTAAATGAGGTCAGATTTGAACTCAAGTCTTCTGAAATATAAATCCAACACTTTCCCCACTGTGCTACCTATTTGTCTCTCTCAGTCTGAGTTACCTCATCTGTAAAATGGATATAATGATAGTCCCTACTTCATACAACTGTTGGCAAGACCCAATGAGGTACCATAGACAAAAGCACTTTGCATACCTTATAGCTATACATGTTAGCTATTATTATTAACTATCATTCACATGAAGAAAGTTTCACATAGTTGTTTCTATTCTTAATGACAATGTAACATAAGTATTGATGTTTTATATTGGTTATACCTTATAAACATAATTCTGCAAAGGACGCAGAAAATTTGTAAGAAGGTAGAATGTTGGGGACAGCTAGGTGGTGTGGTGAGTAGAGCACGGGCCTTAGAGTCAGGAGGACCTGAGTTCAAATCTGGCCTCACACACCTGACACACTTACTAGCTGTGTGACCTTGGACAAGTCACTTAACCCCAATTTCCCTGCCCTCCCCTCTCCAAAAGAAACAAAAAAAGAAGATAGAATATTCTGGGCTACATATGGACCAAAACTGGACCAGCAGTACCAAGGTTACAAGAGATACCCCATCTTAACATCTAATTAGAGTTCTTTGGCTTTGTGAAGTAAAGCTATGTGGCCTATTCAGATTTTGGCTCACTTCTTTTTTTCTGAGTCATTCTTGTACTTTTTAAAAAATGAACTTGGCCAAACAGATCTGAGTGCATAAAGCTCTTGTAGAGGCAACCTGCTGTACTGGACAAAGCATGAGCTTGGAGTTGGGCAGATTTTGGCTTACTTCCCTTCTCAGATCCTTACAATGTCTTTAAGCAATTCTATCAGCTTTTTCCAGCCTCAGTTCACATCTGAAGATGGTAGTAATAGTTATCTCACAGGATTGCTGTAAGCTTCAAATGAGATCATTGATATAAAAGCTTTACAAATCTTAAAATTCTGTGCGAATGTCAATTATTATTATCAGTTTAGATGTGTGTCCTCTATGACTTTTTTGAGGTTAAATAAAGCCTGTCGACCTTCAAGCTTGTGTACTTGCTTGCATGGGAGTTGAGGGCCCTTTTCTATTGTGGAGATCTACATATGAACCTACTTCTGATGTTTCCAAGGGAAGCCCTGGGTGAGAGCATGAGCCAGAAGGACTTTTGAGAGGCACGCTGAAGACTGAACTCGATCCATGTGTCCAGAGCTTTAGTTCTGGGATGTGGGTTTTATTTAGAATTCCTTAACCCAAATTCAAAGAGAACCCTGGGCATGACTGTACTTGCTGGCAATGTCAGCCTATGAAAAAATCAGCTTCATCCCTATGTGAAAACTAGTTTTAGAAAGTGAGGTGTGTTTTTTTTCCCAGTTCTGTTTCTTTTGTATTCCACTAAAAAAGGAAGGTGACTTTGAACTAGGAAGTGGAATCACTTCAAAGATTATGGATAGTCACTGTTCTACCTTCTTCCCCAGGTGTTTTGAGATGAAAGTAGACACCAGACACAAACTTTATTAGCTTAGTTTGGAACCAGTTTTCAATAGCCACCAGCCCAGTCCTTCCCAAGTCCCTCCTCCTACCCTATGATTCAATGGAGCCACTACTCAGGCTCTGCACTCTCTTGGGACCACACAAACAGGATATGCCACTTTAGGCCAATTCTGGTTGGGGGTGTGGGGCGGATCCCAAGCTGACACAACAGTTAAGAGGGAGACCCATTGGTATCCTGCAGGTAAGAAATTCCACTGTTCATGTGGCCCTGTCTCAGTTTCCTGAATTCAAAACCCAACAGCTTCCTGCAAAACAGTTAAATAACTGCAGTAACTCGCTTGGTAATGAATACTCAACCAGATTAGATCATCAGAAGCTTCTTTCCTGATGGTTCTTCTGAGTCTGTTGTTAATTGCTTCTGAAAGAAAGAGTGGCTGGTCATACAACGGCCAACTTTTCTTGCATGAGATAACCTCAGTACCCAGATTTCCTTTCCTTTCTGTTTGATAGTTACTCAAAGCATGTCTTTTGCAGATTGCCTAAGTTTATTTCCAGTAAGGCATCTCTGCTGTGGCCATGGGGAGCTCACATGTCAAATATGTCTGATATTTTGATTTGTTCCTGATAATCATGGGTTCTCCCACAGCTCTTTGGGGGTTGGTGATTTTCCTTTTCATTCTGAACCACGCCTGGCAAAAGGCGAGAGACTGATCTTACATGCACGATGAGCATCCCTCCTCTTGGCTCAATCATTGGACAGAGACAAAAGGACTGAACAGTTCTGAGAGGGAATCTGTGAGTCTTTACCCAAACAGGGCTGGATTAGGCAAAATTTCTCCACCAGAACCTTTTGTGCAATTTGTCCCCCACCCAATAACCTTGTAATCAGCAGAAAGCATCTGATAAAATCAATTAATTCTAAAATAACATGGACTTGCACAAAGAATTGTTGCTGTTGTTTGTCCTTCAGAGGACCATGACATAAAGGAGGTGATGCCATGACATGCAAGTGAAAGAACAGCAACATTTTAAAAGAGGATGCTGAGCTTAATTGAAAGGAGTGAATCTTTAATGATGAAATTTCAAACATGAGTGAGAGTGAAAGATTTTTATTTTATTTGAGAGTGGAGGTGGGGGTCTTCTTCACATCTCCTGCCTACTCCTCTATGTATAAGGCTAGCCATGTACCCAGGCCATGGTTCTTATCTGGGTTTAGTGAATTATCTAGATTAACACACATCAGAAACATCCAAGTCATACTGATGTGCTAAATAAATAACTGCTTTAGTTAAGGGAACAGAGTGTGTGTGTGTGTGTGTGTGTATGTGTGCGCGCGTGCGCGTGTGTAAGAGGAAGATGGGAACAGAAAATAAGCCAGATAAAATCTATATATTGTATCCCACATCATGTAAATTCTCTGAATAGAACTCAGGTGATTCATGCTAATACACAAACTATTAGCATGAACTCCCTCCACCATCAGCCATCATGGCTTGTCTTACTCACGTAAAGGTTAAGTGGCTCACAGTGAGGAAGCTCCAGAGACACAATCCAAAACTAGGTCTTGTGGACTCCAAGCTCAGCATACCAGCCCTAAGGCCACCCTGCTTTCTTCATGCTATTTATAATCTTTTGATTCAGGGTTTCCAATCACAAGCACTGTTCCTAATTAAGTCCTATCTTAGCTTCAGAAATTAACCAAATCTGGCCTTTCTTCCTCAGCATCACAAGAAATCGAACAAAAAACAAATCACTATCTACATATATGTTTACATATATACAGAAAGAGACAGAGACGGAGACAGAGACAAAGAGAGACAGAGAGAGACAGACAGACAAAGACAGAGACAGAGCTAGAGGGCCAGAGACAGAAACAGAGGGAACACACAGACAGATACAGGTTAGAGATACAGGCAGAGACAGGCTCCTAGTCTGATTCAAAGACTTCAGAATAAATAATGAACAGGAAGTGGAAACGGTAATACTTAAGGAAATAAAATTTTAATGAGCATATTCTGAACATAATTAAATCTTTTCTCCCAAGAAAAAAGGGAAAGTGGTTGAAATGGGTGCCAAATTTAGCTATTTTTTCCCATCACCTTACCACATTATTTTTAGCTTTTAAGTTAGCGTGGCTCATGCGTCAACCCAACAGATAATTCCTCATCCCTTTTGTTTTGGATGCCACACAAGAAAACATGTGCATTTTATTAGGGACACTGCTTTAAAGTTCCTAGTTTCAGAATTTGGGGTGGATTGAGCTGAAGCAGAGATTTTGTTGCCTTCCCAGTTCAATTAAATCCTGTGAGATCAAACCTTCCAGCTGGAGGGGTTTAGGAGGTTCCAGACAGTCAGCCAAGCCATGAAGGGCCTTCTCTAGTGCCCTCAGCAGTCCGAAGTTTTTCTTTGCTACAGTTGTCTACTGGCTGAATGGAAGAAAAGGAAACCACTTCAGCACCTTCAAGGACAGAGAAAACAAAGAGACCTACAGAGAGTGAGCATGCCAGCCTAGTTACCGAATAGTAGGAGATGTCACATTACAGCTCAAGAGCTCAGGAAGGGGGAAGCAAGGTTACAGAGGGGTAAGGGGTTAATGCAAAATATTTTTTTAAAATTAATGCAGGGGATAGAGTTGAGTTGAACTAACCTATCCCTCCATCAGTTTCAAGATTTTATTTTTTTTAAGCGCAGAAAGCTATTTGACCCTCTGGATAACAAGAGTTTATTGCATTAATAAATCGTTAGGAAGATGTGTTCATATTCCATGAAACATCATTACTGAAAGTCGCCATTTCTAAATTGCGATAATATATAAAAAACATGGTCAATTGTGGCTGTTCATTTGGATATAATATATATGCACTTGGTTGTTTTACCAATACCACCTTTCATAAAGGGCGCTAAACTGAAGAGATAAATTAAACTGATTTTTGTTTTTATTGCCTTACAGATAACAGAGTCATTCGGGAGTGAGCTGGAAACATGTTCTAATGAGGGCTCCAGTGTAAATCAATAATTCATCCTCATGTATCTTCTTTCACTTTGCTGGCAATTGCAGACAAAATTAATGGGAGCCTCTGGCAACCAAAAATAAAAAGATTAAAAAAAAAGACTCTGCCATATTTTCCCAGTAAAGCAGCAGACTTTTCAGGGCAAATAGCACCAGGTCTTGGTGGCTTTCGTGTTATTTGCTTGGGAAACAGGTTAAGCTGTGCTCATTGAGTCAGACCTGCTTTGTGTCTTGAACTGTGTCATTTGAACATTGAATAACCAGTTTCTCTGAATACTTAAAATTGCATAGGTCACAAAGGCTGGGAAGGGCTACCACCTGCTCCCATGCAAGGAGGAGCCACATCAGAGAGATCATCGATGCATCCAAATATTAAAAGAAAGCCATCTCCCCAGATTTTCCATTTGTAAGCTGCATTATTCCTTTTGGGCCACTAGAGGGATCAATTAGTGGAAACTTGGGGGAACAAGATTTCAGGTCTTACTTGTCTAATAAAGAGTGGTAGAATAGTGGTCACCAGGCAGGGGTCAGGGCTGGAAGTTGGAAAGAGTGCTGTATTTGGAATCAGAGGATCTGAGTTCAAATTCCACCTCTACCAGTTGCTACCTGTGTGACTTTGGAGAAATAGTTGAATTTCACTGGGCCTCAGTTTCCCTACTTGTCAAATGAGGCAGTTGGATGAGATGGCCTCTGAAATCCCTTTCATTGTCTTCTGATATAAGTTTGAATCCAAGCTCTGACACTTACTATCCTCGTGACATCAGGCAAGTCACCTTAACTCTCTGGACCTCACCTTTTTCAAAGCAAGAGAAATGTTGGTTCCATACCCTTACCTCAATAATTAGGGGAACCTAGGCTTTTCAGTGGAATCGTTCAATCAGAGTAATGGGATAGATGTGATCAAAACCTCTCTATGGAATCAATCAAAGGCATAAACTGGGTGTAAACAATCAGTCGATGGAGGAAAAAGTGCTTTTGAGTCATTGGATGAAAGTAAATGTGGCCACACAGGAGATGTGTTGTGGTTGGGCTGAGGAGAATCAGTCAGTCCTACTGGACCTGGATAAAAACAGCAAGCCAGCTTAGAATCCAAGATTCCAATAAAAGACAAATCTAGTGTCTTCTTCCTCTTTCTTCTCCTTGAACAAAGCAAACGCTGTGCCCAGATCCTTCATGACATAAAAAAAAATGAGGTGGGTGGATTGGAGAGGCCTAAAATCTCTTTGTGCTCTGAATTTCAATCCTATGAGCCAAGCATGAGTACAGGCATATGTAATTATCATAAATCAGAATCCAGGAATCACTAGTTAAGAAAACCAAGTTGTACATAGGTGTGTTTCTTGCAATATTACATACTCCATATGTATTCCTTTATTGATCGAGGTCCATAAGCAGCAGAAGATTCCAGAAGAGAAAAAGGAACAACTAGGTATTAGGTCAGAGTAGGCAAAAGGTTGTAAATCCAAGTAATTTAAGACACCAAAAATGAAAGCATCGTGCTTTGAAACAAAGATGGCTTTAGTCAAGAATTTCTTAATTTTTTCCTACGAGGATACAAACAGGTCCCAGAGTGTGTGTGTGTGTGTGTGTGTGTGTGTGTATGTATGGATAGTCTTAAAGTCCACTGTTGCTGAAATGTTTGGGAGACCTTGTGGTTTGCTTGATCTCATCAGTTCACATATGATAGGCCATAATCAGTATTTGACCTCATAGGGACAAGCCCTGACAAAATTTTTGAAATTGGTTGTCACGACCTTCCCTTTTCAACATCCTTCTCCTGAACCTACCAGTCTCATTCTTCATGCTATGCCTTATGTTACTAACCCCTTCCTCCAAGCCAGAATTTGCCAATCCTGGGAAGCAGTTATTGGTGAGAATTTAACAACCAGCTCTCTAGAAAAAAACAAACAAAAAACAATGTACACAGGATACACTTTTTAAGTTTTAATCTGTATTATGGAGATTTTTTTCATAGTGTTCTTAAATCTAGACAATAAAAAACAATAAATCAGGCTCTGATATGTAGCATGTGCCCATTTCCAAGATGTAAATGCTCACTCTGGAAATTTAGTGATTAGCTCTCATAAGCCCTGGCACTCCCCTCCAGGATACCCTATAGCATATTACTTTCACCATGGCTCATCTCTTTAGGACTCAAGGCTGCAAATAGCTAAACTTTTAAATTAATCTGTGCTAATATGAAAGAGTTAGGAGGTAGCACACATGAATTTTAAGTATGACCTTCTGGAGAAATTTATCTTCATTGTCTAATCTATTAGAAAAGGTGGAAAACTAGGGATAGCTAGGTGGTACAGTGGGCAGAGCACTGGCCCTGGATTCAGGAGGATCTGAGTTCAAATTTGGCCTCCGACACTTATTAACTATATGACCCTGGGCAAGCCACTTAACTCCAGCTGCCTCTAAAATAAAAAAGAAAAAAGGAAAATTTTCAAATCAAGTCAAAGAATAAGCCAGGACTAAACCAGGCCAGCAAGGAGATATTTGAGGAATAGGAGGGCAATTTGCAGTTGCCAAAATGCATATGGCTTAGGTGACTTCCTGTTCTTTCAGTGTGTATGTCCAGTCAAACTGTCCATCTCTACGTAGTGTGGAATTCAAAATGAAGGGGACTGCTTTTTTTTTAACCTCAATGGCTCTAAATTAAATTTGAAGTTCTCTTCTCTTCAATATCTTTATTCATGAGAAATACAGTCTAATTCAACAAACACTTATTGAGCACCTACTATATACAAAACATTATGTGTAAAGCAAGGTTAGATGCTAATGTAAGTAAGACATAACCTCCGCCCTTAAGAAGCTTACAGTCTGCATACTAATATCAGTAAATGAGCAGTAGCTGAAATATTGCCCTCTGGAAACTATTGATTAAGAACGGCAATTTTTCATTTCTTCATTTTTCTTCTCACTTCCTTGGGATAAATTCGATATTTAGAGCTGATTACTCAACTTGACAGGAAAACCAATTGATTTATTACCAGGTCAAACTGCCAACTTTGAAGCCTGAGTAGAAAACTCATGTAATTTTATCCCTTGAAGGAAATGCAAAAAGCTTTGTGCTAATCAGCTACATAAGTCTGAATATTAAAAATGTTCAGGTGCTTGGATATTTATTTCACTTTGCCCATTCAGCCAAAGTAGATTTTCTGATTTATGGTGTCCCTATAATTTTTTAATGAAAACTTTTCCATAAATTAAATGAATAGATATATTATTAAATTTAATTATCCCCCTACATTGCCTACAGCTTTTAAATATTGCAGCAGCCTGAACAAAGAAAAATGAAAAGAAACAGAGACTGCAAAAATATTCATGTTCATACATAACCTGAGTAACATTGAAAGTAGTAGAAAAAATGGCTTTGGCCTACTCTGTGTTTCCTTTCCTATACATATAACATACCATAAAACAAAATAACAGAATTGGGAAGGATCTCTGAGTCAGATCATACCCGATCTGGAATGCACTCTACCAAGTCATTCATTCATTCATTTTGTCACTTGGTCAGTCAACAAGCATTTACTGCATGCCAGGTACTGTACTAAGTTCTGGGAGTACAAAGAAATACAAATACAAAGAAATTCCAAGTTCTGGGAATATGAAAACACAGTACATTCCAGTGAGGAGAGAGACAGAGACAGGGAGAAAGAGAGAGAGAGAGAGAGACAGAGAGAGAGAGAGAGAGAGAGAGAGAGACAGAGAGAGAGACAGAGACAGAGACAGAGAGAGAAAGATAGAGAGAGAGACAGAGAAAGAGAGAGAGACAGGGAGATACAGACACAGACATAGACACAGAGATCTGCTCACTGGAAGCTAGAGAGAAGGCACTAGAAGAGATGGGGTAGGGAGGAGGGGAGTTAAGGAAGGGGAAAGTACTCCTGCAGAAAGTAGAATTTGAGCTGACTCTTGAAGGAAGCCGGGGAAGCCAAGAGTTTTTTATTCAATCACTCAAAAAATTTTAGCCATCTACAGAATGTAAAGCAATGTGATAGCTGTTGGGATTTAAATATGAAAAATGGCCTAATATTCGCTTTTGAGGAGCTTACAATTAAATAGAGACAATAGGGCACATCACAAATGTGTGTAATGTAATATAGAATGTGATGACGGAATGGTTGAGGATAGGAAGATCACTTTCACCTGAGGGATTCAGGGAAGACTTCATGGAGAAGGTGACCCCTCCCACACTTTGATTTTGAAGAAAGAAGATTTCAGCAGGAACCGAGTATACTCTGACCACAAATATATGGAGTTGGGAGAGGGCTAGGTGAGATTGGAAATGTCTAGTACTGCTTAATTGGTCATCCAAGACAAACATGTATCTGCTTGGAGACCTGGATTCAAATCTTGCCTGATAAACAACTCATTTGGCCTACTTGAGGCTATCAGATCCTTCATTTGTATAGTAGGAATGGGTACCTCACTGGTAGCCCCCTACCCTAACAAAATCACAATTCTGGATAAAAGGATGTCTATGAAAAGATATCTTTGTGTCATAAGATCATAAATTTAGAGCCGGAAAGGACATTAGAGGTCTCGTAGTCCAGCTTTCTCATTTTATAGATAAGGAAAATGAATATCAGAGAGTTTAAGTGACTTGCACATAGTATATAGAAGAACCAGTATTCAAATCCAGGTCCTCTGACTCCAGAACCAGTGCTCATTCCACTCTCTGTAGCACATTGCCTCTCTACATGTAGTAGGCACTTAATAAACGTTTGATGAATTGAATTTAATTGAATAAAATTTCTGACCTTAATCATTTGAAAAAGTGAATGTAGCTTCCCCACAGTCCTGACTTACTTACCAGGATCAGACTTTGGCTCTACTTAGGAATGCTAGTGTTAGCTCTTCTTTGGCCACTGGCAAGAAGTCTTATTAATTTTGTTAGGAGTGTTGTTGTTCATTCATTTCAGATTCTGCATGACCCCATTTAGAGTTTTCTTGCAAAGGTAATGGAATGGTTTGCCATGTCCTTCTCCAGCTCATTTTACAGATGAAAATGAGGAAAACAGGGTTAAGTGACTTGCCCAGTGTCACACAGCTAGTAAGTGTCTGAAGCCAGATTTGAATTCAGGAAGACTCACTCATTTTCCTGACTCCAGGCCCAGCACTCTATCTAATGTATTGCCTACCTGCGTTTGATAGGAGTAAAGCATAACAATAAGAACTCACATTTACTTAGTATTTTATCATATTTGGGAAAATGGAGCAAAGGTTACTGGTGTCATAGAATTTTAGAGCTGGGAAAAACTTTGTGGTTTCTTATCTAGGCTCTTTATTTACATGGATGGTGGCGCCAAGATCCAGAGAGGACATGATTTGCCAAGATTACACAAAATAAACACACAAGCCAATGTTATATTAGAGCAGAAGACATCCATCAATAACACAAATATTAATGTTGGTTGTTACATTTTCCACTTCTGGAGGTTGCAGGATCAAGAATGGAAACCAGTCAAGCAGGAAGTAGTTGTCTGGTGAGGCAGGGACACTAGAGTAACTGAATGAGCCAAATGAGCAATGGGCAATGGTGAGGCAGGATTGGGCATGGGGAAGTCTTGTCTGTATGTGAGAACAAAAGAAGAAGGGGGACTATTCGATTTAAAGTAAAAATGATTTTTTTAAAAAAAATAGATGATTTGTGAGCATTTAGAAAGGGAAGGAATGGTCACTAAGAGCCAATGTTGGTTCAGCAAGAATGGAAGATGCCTTACCAAGCAAAACCTTTTACATTTGAGCATCAAATGAGATAACATGAAAAGTGCTATGCAGTTCTTTAAAGTACTATCAAAATGCTAACTATCATTATTATAGTTATAAAAACGGTCTTCGTTTAGTCCGTGGGCACATAGGCTAGATGGTTCACATTGTACCCCTTTCTTTGAGTAACCTTCAAATTCCTCAGGAGATGAAATAGTGGGATACAATAGAGATGGGGCATTGGATTAAGAGGTGGGACACTTGAATTCATGCCTGCAGTTGCTAGATGACCCTAAAAAATCAAATAACCCAACTCTGAGAAGAGATACAGGTGAACTGAGGGAGAGAGGGTTTCTTAACCTGATTGTGGATTGACTGAAAGAATCCACATTTACAATTAACTCCTTGAGGAGTTAGTTCTGACCTAAGGGCCACTGGATTAAAAATTGGCAAGAGGGGTGAGAATGTCGTAGTCCCTCCCTCCCCTACTCCCAAGGCTGGGTAATAGAAAGAAGGCTACCTAGTCCCTAATCCTAGATCAACCCTTGGATTGATTGCAAAATAAATCCAAGCAGCTAGGAGAAAATTTCCTCCCAAATATCCGTCTTGGCAGTAGGAATGACAAAAACCATTTTAAATTAACCAAAGGGGAATTCAAACACGTTTAATGAGACAAATTAACAAGAAGATCATTGCTGTTTTTTGCAAATTAATGTGGCCCCAAGGGATTAGGGACAGAATCTAACCCTGCTCCAGTGGGGATAGAGTGGTCAGTAAGACTGCAGTAGTCTCAAAGAGGACTTTCCTGAGCCAACCACTGCCTAATTGTCAGGTTCAGGACTAGTGATGCCTCTAATGCAGCAGTGGGTCCCACTGACCTTAAGGTTAGCTGACTCCTCCCCTTCCCCCACTTCTTTTGATTTAGGCAGGTAGTTCCTGTTGCATTTTGGCCCCAAAAGGATTGATGACTATAGACATTGCTCCAAAGTTCCCCAAGTAAATAGTAGTCCTGTTACTAAACCTTGGCAAGGAAGAATACAGTTGGGAAGCAGAAGAAAGTATAGTCCATTTGCTTGTCTTCCCCAGATTCTGGGTATTTCTGATAGGACAAGAGGGAAGCAAGAGGAACACTAGAAAGCAAGTTTGAATAAAGACCCAGCAGCTGATAGAAACCTAGTAGATAGCTCATGATCATGGGGACTACTGAGTGGGATGCCCCAAATACCAATTAGTTGCCCAGGCTCAACCCCAAACAAAAAGCCTTATTTATGTTGATCTCTGTAGCCATCCCAGTCAATGACCTTGTAGCATATCGGGTTTATATTTTGAATCATGATAACCAATTATTGGAGGGGCAGCTAGGTGGTGAAGTGGATAGAATGCTAGACTGTTCTTTGTGAGTTCAAATTTAGTTTCAGACACTTACTAGCTGTATAACCCTGGGCAAGTCACTTACCTTTTGCCTCAATTTCCTCTTCTATAAAATGATCTGGAGAAGAAAATGGCAAACCACTCTAGTATCTCTGCCAAGAAAATCTCAAATGAGGTCATAGAAGTTGAACAGGACAGAAAAATGACAACAACAACCAATCATTGGAGCCCCATTTCCATTTGTAACAATTAGGTATTCTAGCCACCCAGATCACGGGGCATAAGATTAATTGTAGTTAACTGGAATTAGGTGGTACATGTTGCTATTGCAGCTAGCAGGTTGTATAAACCTGTGGGGAACTGCCCCCAAGAGTTAGTCTTTCCATGTGTGGCCACCTAGAGCTTCTCCAGGAAGCATGTGAGGACAGCTCCCTTCTTAGATCCGCCGGAAACACTATGCTAGACTATTGTATCCCAGAGTTCTTAAGCTGGGCCTTGGATGACTGTGGACAGAAATACTCAACCAAAAAACTGCATTAATTAAATATTTTGACACTGAGTGCTTTATTAGAGCCAGATCAGAAAGAAACAGGTTCATGTCATATTAATGAGCTCCAGTGTCCTCTTTTGTTAAATGAATATAAAACTGAGGACCATCAACTCCACACACTTGTTGTGAAGACTGACTGAGATATTTTACATAAAAAATGCTGAAACCATAAAACAAGCTCTAGAATATAATTTAGCTCAATTTGCTCTCTAGGAGTTTTACAAATTTAGGTATCTTTTCTTATTCAAAAAAACTTGTCAAATAATTTTATTTCCGTTTTATGCCCAAGAAAGAAGGAACAAGGACCCTTCAGCAAATCCTTGACTTCCCTTTTTCTCAGTCTCTCAGTTAAGAATTTTGAATTATACCAATTGGTATTTGTATAGAGGGCTGAGCTTTGAGCTATCTGTCTTAATCAAAACTCAATTTAAAATACACTTTGCTGATATTTAAATAGCACAAATTGCTGCGGTCCAGAAGTTTATCAAAAGGTCACAGCAAGACAGCTGGCAAACGGAAGAGAAAGGGAAAAAAATCAGATGAATATAAAAGCCAAAGAGGTGGCAAAGTATAGATGACACTGTGAAGTGATTTGGGGCCAAAGAATGAGGGTCTCAGATGACAACAGACTGAGGCCAGTAACTGGCTCCTATACTAGATGGCGTAGACTGGACACACAGTTTTAAACTAGGACTTCTTAACTGTTTTTGTGTGTCATGGACCTTTGGTGGTCTGATGAAACTTGCAGATCTCTTTTCAGCAGAAAATAAAATGAATTGATTAAAAAATTAAACAATTACACAGAAATATCATGATCAAAACATTTTTTTAAAAGTTCATAGATCCCAGGCTAAGAACCTCTGCCCTAAACAAAAGAATTTTAATGTCAGGGAAATGCCTTCAATCAGGGACTTTGTACTGTATTGTAATTCATCTTTATATTCACTACCACTAAATTATAGGATCATGGAGTCATGAGGTTTAGTGCCTGAAAGGACCTTGGAGGTCAACTAGTCCAATCCCTGTATCATACAGATGAGGAGATTAAGTGATTTTTCAAGTTACATAGAATTAACAGAGATAGCATATGAGCCTATGTCCACTGACTCTAAGCACAGGCTTCTTTTCATAATCCCCTCCTTAATTGGAAATGTGATTTTATCTATGTGGGTATTCCCTTCAACAGTGAAGCCTGACACAAAGGGCCTGACCTGTGAGCTAGCCTAAAGTGGAATAGGTAACCTTGGGTGTAGTGAGATCACCCTTTAAGCCAAGGCTGAATGACCCGTTCTGGGGCCTGTTGGAGGGACAATTCTATTTCTAGTACAGGTTAGACTTGATGGTGTCTGAAGTCCTTTCCAACATGGAGATTTTGTGACTTATGGGCTATGTAGCTATAGAAATGTGACTTCACTTATCTGAGTTTTAGGTTTCTCATAGAGAGCATAATAATACTTGTCCTACTTACCTTACTAGATCACCATACAACAAGAACTTTGTGAACTGAAAATGCCTTATAAGTGAAAGTATTATCATTCTTGATGATGGTACTTGCTAACCCAATACATTCTTGTTAAGTGTCTCCAGTCTGTCCTGTTGCAGCCTTGCCCATCCTCATCCATACTCCTCTTGCTGGCCTCTGCCGTGTTGACCACCACCAGCCTCACTCCTTTCCCAATCTCAAGCGCCTTTGCTTTAGGCACAAGGAATCCATTCTTTGTACTAGTTGGCACTATTCTGGATTGGATGTAGTGGACAGAATGTTAGATTAGCTCAGGAAAGTTGGAATTCAAATCCCACTTCACACACTTAATAACTACATGACCTTGGGCTTCCTTGGATCTCAGTTTCCACATCTTTAAAATGAGGGAGGTGGACTTCATGATCTCTGAGGCCCCTTTTAGTTCTAAATCTGTGTTCCTTTAACTTCTTCCATGGAGCTCCCTTTGAGGTGTACCTGCTGTCATTGTGAATATATGAAGGTCAGAGGTAGGAGCTCCCTCCATCAAACAGATCACAACGATCTACGACTTAGTACAGTGTTATCAAATTCAAAGTTACCTTTAAAGTGTACATAAGGATCCCTGCAGGCTGCATAAATTACACATTTGTATGTTTTCCTTTTAATTAATACCTCAACACACTAAAATCAGAAAGGGAGTACATTTAAATCTAGATCATGCCACTTTCAAAGTGCCATGGGGAGCTATGGCATCTCTGATGTGTTCAACATATATACACTTGTCTTAGGAAATTGTCTGAGGCTCAGAAAGACAAAGTGACCAGCCCTCTACATACAGCTAGTAAGTGTCCAAGAGGGGACTTGAGCAAAGCTACTAGTAGTTTGGATGCACTCGCCCTGGAGTCAGGAAGACCTGCATTCAAATCCTGCTTTATACACTTACTAAATGGGTGAGTCACTTAACCTCTGTTTTCTTCAGTTTCCTTATTTGTAAAATGGCAGCGATAACAGCACCTATCTTCAAGGATTGTTACGAGGATAGAATGAGATAACATTTGGAAAGTGTTCTGCAAACCTTAAAGCATTATATAAATACCATTATTATTTTAGGAGGCATCTAGGTAGGTTAGTGGATAGAGTGCTGGGCCTGGAGTCAGAAAGACCTGAGTTCAAATCTAGTCTCAGACACTTAGTAGCTGTGTGACCCTAGGCGAGTCACTTAACCCCATTTGTCTCAGTTTCCTCTTCTGTAAAATGAGCTGGAAAAGGAAATCTCAGGCCACTCCAGTATCTTTGCCAAGTAAACCCAATGGATGGTCCATCGGGTCAAAAAGAATAGAACACAATGGACAACAACAACGCCATTATTATTTTAGGTCTTTCTGATTCTGGAGTCCAGAAGAGGGCATAGGACTTGGAGTCAAGAAAATCTATGTTCAAATCTCTCTTCATATACTTGCTAGCTGTGTGACTCCAGATAACTGACTTAATCTCTGGCTGCCTCAGTTTCCTCCCCTGTAAATTGGAGATGATAGCACCAACCTCCCAGGATTGTTGAGAGCATTGCATGAGGTAATGTGTAAAGCACTTTGTAAATCTTAGAGCCATAGAATAGTGTTGGTTTTGTTGTTGTCATTATCCCCCACTCTAGGCAAACACCCTCGAATATTGTTTTAAATGCTGTTTCTTATTCAAAAGCTGATACTGAAGTTTATACGCTATTGACCATCTTTAGCCCTCCCTAGAACCTCTGAGAGGTGCTAAATCTGCTGGGACTAAAAGCTCTAATTTCCCCAACCAGGTCATTCTTTTGATTAAAACCACCATTTGCTGTAAACATTAGTGCCACAGGAAGCCGGAGGACCTGTCATAGCAACGGCGACAGAAATCAAATGCTTTAATGAATTGGGAGCCTGGTCACACAGCCCAGGTCCGCTTGTATTATGTTCCTGTCTCTAGTGCTCAGTATGTGGCCTGCCCCTTTGTGTACACAATCTGCCTTCTGATCCTTGAGGGGATCTGCCGCCTACCTCGTCTAGCTGACTCTCTGTCAGCAGAATGAGGGTTGCTACACATTTGGGATGCCTTCCATGACTTCAATACATGTACGATGTCTTCCTTTGCTGGCCCTGGAGCAAGATGATCGTGTTCTTGCATGTCTTGGGAGATGATGCTGGGTGACTGTCAGCCATGCTAAGTCAAGCCTAACATGTTTGGGAAAAAAAGGAGAGGACACCAAATTCAATAGCATAGATGTATGTCTTTCCAAGAACAACAGGCAAGGGATTGTTTTTTGTTGTTGTTTGTTTGTTTTGTTTCATTTTGTTTCTTTTTTTCATTTCTCTTTAACCCTTCTTAACACAATGACTGGTACATGTTCAGTGTTGAATAAATGTTGACCGACTAACTGACAAACCACCAGCATTAGCTAAATCTATGTACCTGATTGGAAACTCTTCATTAGAATAGAAGGCAGGAGCCATCCTCATGTAATTATATGATTGTAGGTTGAGACTTGGAAATGACCTTGGAAGATGGCTAATATAGTTCCCTCATTTCATAAGTAGGGAAATTAGGACCAGGGTTAAGTGACTTGGTCAAGCTCACTATCATGGGCTGAGAATAGCTGGTCTTTGGTACCACCCCTGAGTCTTCCTGCCATCATAAATAGTCTCTACTTTTTCTTTTTATGGTAGTACTGCCTTCTTCAAGAAATCAGACTTGAGTGGCTTCACGTAATACTGATTAGGTCATCGGACTTAGAGTCACAAAGACCTGAGCTGAAATCCTTCCTCAGAATGTGAAGTTTGGATTCAGTCAAAGGGCTGCACTTGAGGACCTAGAGGGCCACATGTGGCCTCGTGGCCACAGGTTCCCCACCTCTGGTACCCTTTCTGTTCATGTAGAGGGTAACCAGGATGGCCCATGGTTTGTTAATAGAGAAAGCCCAAGTGACCAAAAAAATGATGATCAATAAACTAATGAATTTATAGTAGAGCTCTTATTCAGACACAATCATTTTTATCTCTGATGCCTTTATAGGTTTTCTTGAGGGAGTAAGACTAACTTGGGGGCAAGTGTAGAATCAACATTGCCCTCAGAGTCTCTTGAAAACTATATATGTGTGTGCATGAGAGAGAGAGAGAGAGACAGACAGACAGACAGACAGAGACAGAGAGTAACAGAGAGAAAGAAACAGAGTGAGAGAGAAGGCAAAGATTCAAAACTTTCTTCTATTCTCAAATTTGACCTTGACGCCTTACTCAGGTTATTGGAAGAAGGAAAATGGGGGAAGACAGCATTTTTATTTAACGGTAACTCTGTGTGCTTCACTCTCCCCAGAGGCATATGCGACAGTTACAATTGGGTCATGCTAGCTCTAGTCTGTTATATAACAGAGAGAGGATGAATGTACTTGTCTACTTATCTTCAGTCTATTTCGATGGCCCAGGTCCTTACCTCAGTCTTGAATACTGTGTGGGTGGAAAGAGGAAGGATGAATGCACTTGCTATATTTTTTTTCTCCTTCGGCACGAAGGAAGGAGCAGGCAATGTAGTTTGATGGAACCAGGAGGAAGTACTTCTTCCTTCCCCCACCCTTCATTGCTCCCTTCCGTGTCTTCTGTTAGAACTAATGGCCTTCAAAATCTCCAGGAAGTTTCTAAAGTGACATTAATTATGCGGAGGAAGGAGCAGAGTGAGCAGTGGAAAAACTGTGAGTATCCTACTTTTCCATTCCATTCCATTTCCTCACCCTCCTTCTCCCTCCTCCCCTATATCACTCCACGTGATAATAGCAAGAATCGACTTTTATTATACCGAGAGATGATCTCATTCATTTCTTATGCCAGGGTGAGACTAAAGCTGAACCATTCCAGACTCACTAAAATCCTGTCATTAAAGACATCAATTAATCAACAGGGGAAATGGAATCATATATTTGGAGACAGAAGAGGACCTCAGAGGTCATCTGCTCCAACCTCCTCACTTTACAAATGAGGAAACCAAGGCCCAGAGAAGGGAAGCCACTTGGTCAAATATCATGTGCATACTTAGTGACAGAACTGGCAATCAAATCCCCATCCTCTGAAGTCAAATCCATCATTCTTCCTACTGTAACATACTTTCTCCTGAGGAAAGGTAATATTCCATAGTATAGGCTACAGAAACCACCACCATGTTGTTATTTTCTTATTCTAAAACTTATCTTGGTTCTCTTGCCTATCATCATCTAAAATCTTTCACATGGAATATAAGAACCCCCTAATGCAGGCTTATCCTAACTCTCACAACTTTTCATCCACCATTTTTCATACTAGTCAGGAAGGGCTTCCCAACCCAGCAGGCTTGTTCCCACCTTACTGTTCCTTTGCTTACCCACAATTCCTTCCCCCTAGTTCTCCAAACCTAACTGTTGTTCAAGAACCAGTTCAAATCCCACTTCCTCCTAGACTATTTCCCACCCTAAGCTTCTCTCTTCTTGGAGCTTCAAGTTTGCATTCAAGTAAGTCCTTTGGTACTTCAAGGCCTCATGAGTTCATAAATGTGAAGGGCCCTTCTGCTGACACAAATCATAACCTTTTAAGAAATTAGTGGATCATTTCCTCCTTCTCTTGTAGCTGTACAAGTCATTATTCTGTGACCAACCTGTTGAGAATCCTCTTTGAATTTAGCTAGGCCAGTCCTCTAGGAACAGACAGAATTTCTCACCAGGGCCATTTTTGAAGTGTTCCTTGTCTGGTTGTACTTTTCAGAGTTTATGCTCTATGGGTAAAGCCTTTGAAAACTCAGTCACCTCTGTGCATGATGAAGCATCAGAGTAGGCCTTGAATAGACGACCAAATGCCTTGTTTTTATATATAAGATTAATATAATGCTATCATAATTATATAATGGATTATGTGATTCCTTTTTTTCCCTTTAGGTCCAGTCCTGTGATTTTATTAGCATACAGATTTCCCAGTGAGGAAACTATCTTCCATCAATGCTGACTAGGAACTGTTCTGCAACTTTTCATCTTAACCTTGCTGGGGGTGGGGGTGGGGGTAGAGAGACAGAGGCAGACAGAGAGAGACAGACAGAGACAGAGAGAGACAGAGACAGAGGGAGAATTGCCCACGGGTCACAGATGTGGGACTCAAAACCAAGCCTCTTGTCTTTGAAACTGCCTCGCTAGCCACTATGTTATACTACCCCTATGTGCTTTCATGTTACGCTATAAATAACAACACGACCCTATTGAATTGTGTTTATTCTCCGGTTACTTTGTGGATAAAATTTGGGTAATCTCAAAGGAAGGACTTTCTATAGCTACAGATCTAGACTGAAAAAGTGTCTTGAACTTGGAATTAGAAACCCCATGACTCTAGTCCCCAGTCAGTCTCTAACCAATGTGTGACCTTAGGTAAGTCATTTCCCTCTCTGGGTCTATTTCTTCCCCTGAAAGATGAGAGTGTTGGGTTAGATCGCCTTTAAGGTACTTTTTGACTCTGATATTTATATGACACTTAAACTAGTCCCTTCAAATGAAAAAGGGGGAAAAAAATCTATGAGTGCCATTCTCAAAAAACCTATTATTCTTTTTTTTCTTGAAATCAGTTACATTTGACAGACATTTATTAAGTCCCTACAATGTGCAAGAAGGCTTGGTGCTAAATACTGAAAATACTGCTAATTCACCAGTACTACTGCTGATGGAGTAATGGGGCCACACCAACGAGAGAAGTGTTTTTGATTTCTCTTTGTTTCATTAGCTACCACCACCAAAGAATTTCTTACTAGTTCTGATAGTTACCTAAGTCTATTGCTTGGACGTTATGAGTCAATAAGCATTTCTCAAGCACCTGTTTTCTACGCAGCCAGGCACTGTGCTAGGTGTGGAGGATAGAGAGATAAAAGTGATAATCTCTGCTCTCAAAGAGCTGATGTTGTATTGAAGGTGATGACCTGTAAATATACAAATGTACATAAATAAAGATGAGGTGTTTTGCCAGGCAGAGGCAGCTGCAAGGAACAGGAGAGACCTCATGTACCAGGTGGCACTTGAGCTGAGCTTTGGAAGAAAGTAAGGATTCTCCAAGGTAGAGATGAGGAAGGAGTGCATGACAATGGAGGGTAGCGAGGTGATAAATCCTTTCAAAGACTTGGAGATAGAAGATAGAGTGTTATATAGGAAGAATAGCAAGAAAGCCAGTTTGGTTGGATTGTAGAGTTTGTGAAGGGGAGTGACATCTAATAGACCTGTGTTGGAAGTCATTGCAACAGAGCAGAGTTCAACAGAGCTTATACTGTTCTGGTACAGACTTTGCAAACCCAGAGGTACATCCGTGCCATAGTTAGGTTTTGAAGTAGGGCTTGGTAGAGATGGTACTAGAGATATGAAGACAAAGCTTAATATCATCGCTACCCACAAGGGTCTTATATTCTTCTGTTGTGTGAACCTGGGCAGAGTCACTGGACTGCTCTTAGCCTTAATTGCTGTCAAAAGGGGATACTAATAACATCTACTTCACAGAGTTGTAACAATTAAATAAGATAACATACGCAAAATGCTTTCTATACCTCAGTTATTATTATTGGTGGGCAAACAAGACACGGCATAGATATGTAAAACCTGCTGAGAAGTACAAGTGATGATGTCACTGTACCACTAAAACATTAATCGGAATTGTGACTTGGGCTTGAAAGAGTTAATCATCCTTACACTAATGGCTATAGACTTCAGATATTTTCCACCCGGTGTTCAAAGAATTGAACAAAACCTTTTTTTTAATCTTCCAGAAGCAATGGGCTCTGATATAATCTTTCAAAAAGAAAATCATTGCTTTGTGACATTTCATCTCATTCTAATGTCTTTTGGCTTCTCAGCTTCCCATTGAAGGAGAAGTCTATTCTGATGTATATACCCCTATTCTCTGGTGCTTA
Organism: Trichosurus vulpecula; assembly: GCF_011100635.1. Classification (NCBI taxonomy): domain Eukaryota; kingdom Metazoa; phylum Chordata; class Mammalia; order Diprotodontia; family Phalangeridae; genus Trichosurus; species Trichosurus vulpecula. Next base: position 235,113,724 of record NC_050578.1, on the reverse strand, counting down.
TTATTCTGTTTCTCCCTTGACTTTTTAAAATATTTTTCCCTTAAAGAGGCTGATGCATTAAATTTCAGAAAGCCACCAAACATCTGTAGTGGTTGTGATAATAGTTTCATCTGTGCATCAGACAAACATTAAACAAAAGTGTTCTCTGAGTTCACTCATAAACTCATAGCCATGAAATATGAATTGAAAATAATTTGAACTATGGAGATAAACCATTTGGATGATCTGGGGCAAAAGAAAAGAAATCAGGGACTATTTCTGAAAAAGCACAGTCTACTGGAAGTTCCAATAGTGCCGAGCTTCAAGCCATCCAAAGCTGAGGTCTGTGAACTTGCTTTTAAAAAATCATTTTAGTCTTGGTTAAGATTAACAGCTCAGATACATTCTCTAATGGTGATTCTTGGCTTCTAAGGCATATTCCAGATATCAACTGCTATTCCTCAAAGTGAATCTAATGAATGACTGGTTTGTAAATTTAAACTCATGGGATCATAGATCTAGAGCAAAAAAAATACCTTACATGTCATCTAGTCCAACCCTATCATTTTAAAAATAAGGAAACTGTGGCCCAGAAAAGTAGAATTGACATCCTTAAAAATGCAAGTAACATCACGAATCAGGGCTGTAATCAAGGGTCCTCGTGTTTGAATCATCCCAAATCACACCTGGAGCATGCAGTTGGTAATATGCCTTAAGGCTTTCAGCCACTGCTAGCCACCCCAGTGGGAGTGGGGGCCAAGGAAAGAAGGACAAAGACCTGGGGACTTTGATTTGTTGCCATAATGGGGAGGGAGAGATGCAGGATCAAACATAGAGGTGCTCATCTTGACCTTGACGTCAGGTGGTTTCCTATTTTAACTATTATATTTGCTAATTAGATGTTAAGCTGTTTCTAAGGGTGCTAAGGGACTGTAAATATTTTAAGCACCCTCTAAATCTGGCACCCTGGACAAAGCTTTGGTCACCTTGTCCTAGTTACAGATATACAATGAATAAGATCTTTTCTGTGCCAACCATCAAAAAGGTTCAGCAAAAAACAAAAAAAAGAAAAACTATTTCCCACTAGACGTGTTTGCAGAGAATTAATCATACTCTAAACTCAAGTTCAGCTTCCCAAATAAATCCATAAAATCAAAATGATGCACACTTTTTTATATAAAAGGATAAATAGAGCATTTTATTAACACTTTTTACAGCAACAAAGATGACAGTCCACATCTTGTCATTCAACACATCAAAAGCTATGACCACGGTTTACATCACTTTGAGGCACAAAGCAAAAGATTATCTGATTTTTCCCTTAAAGTAAAGAAGGGTTTGCATTTTTTTAACAATCTTCAAGTTTTATATTTGCGATAGCAGGGCCTCCAGTCACTAGCACAATACAATGAACAGATAAAAAAATCCAGAATGGACTATTACATACACACATACACACACTGATAATCATTGGATTTGAGTTGGGAATACAATGTCGTTATCCATTTTGGAAATTTAGGAAATGATTTGGTGTTTACTTTGTTGTTCTGATCATTCCAGCCACCCAAAACATCTACGACAAGCAAGATGAAGATAATAATATACAGACGGAAGGATGATGCCCATTGTGATGCATTGCACTTATTGCTTGGTACACATATGTTGCAATTCTTGTTGAATTACTGTAGGAAGTGCCAACGGGCTGCCTCTTCCTGGTGCTAAAATTCTACAACTTCATCAAAGTAGAAATTGCAATCTCCCAAACCCAACAGAAGTTGTATGCCACTTTTGGTATATGTGAGGATTGTTGCTTTTACTTCTGTGTGCGTATGTGTAGATATAGACATATATGTATATAGATATAGTCATATTATTTATTGCCCTCTATTTTTAAGACAAATACGTTTTTAAATGGGACTTGTAAAGTAACAAAAATGGTCTATTAAGTTTATATTTTTATATTCTATAGAGATCTGTGGCACGAGTCTAATACAGTATGGAACCATGAAGGGAAGAACGTCTAAATTGTTTTCTATTTCTTTTATCATTAAAAGGATATTTTAAGGGCTATAACTCCATAATAAATTTCTTATTAGACTCTTAAAGGGGTATATGTCTTTTCTAACGAGTTTTTACAACCAGTACAAAGTTGTAATAAAAATACACTGGTCTATTTTTTTTGAAAAAGTCATCAGACATGCTGCATGAAAATTCAGATTTTTAAAATGTAAAGTATTTTATACTGTCAGGTAAATGAATGGAAGAACTGAAGCATACCCCTCACTTTGCAAGATCTCCAACATGAAAAGAAAGGGGTTTCTTTCCATGCTGGAAACTTTAGCATTCAATCCTAAACCACTCTAAGACATTCCTCTCTCTCTCACCAAATAGCTTACAGCAATTTTTCTTTTTAACCAGACCTATGATTTCATTGGTGTGGGGGAACTCTCAGTACCAAAACTCCTCCACCAATGTAGATCAGTATCTCTGCTGCAAATTTTAGTCTTAGAGAGTCATCTGGGGCATTGAGAAGTTAAGTGATTCACCCAGGCTCACCTAACCAGCACAGGTCAGAGGCAAGTTTTGAACCTGAGTTTCCTGACCGGAAGGCCAGTCTTCTTCCCATTAGATCATGGTGCCCTCAGCATATAATCACAACTCTACAGAGTATCTTGTTAGCTATTGCCTATTCAGCATACTTCTGGGGGTTGCCAGAAATCTGAAGTCTTTGCCTTACAGCCAGCAGACACTGCCTCCCTCCAACTGAATAAATATGGATTCTTTAACACAAAGTCCTGTTGATATATCTATTTCCATATAGTGTAGCAAATATATAAGTGCATTTTTCATGATCAAGTAGCTTTGGCTTTTTCACCAGAGTATTTGATGTGCCATGTGCCAACCCAGATAGTTGTGCTTTCATCATTTGTTATGAGTTTGAGCTCTTCTGTCTATAGAAGAAACTAGTTGCCTCTATAGTTTTGACCAGGAAATTTTAAAATGTGTAGTGCAGAAATGGCTGGACCTGAATGGAGGTGATGCCATGTCTTGAGGGGGACAGATTGTACTTGAACAATGGTCACTTGATGGGATTGATTTTTTTTTGTTTTTTTAGTTGTTTTTGTGGGTTTTTTTGTACAGCAAGACCTGTCATTTTGATATGTCAACATGTTTACACCACATCTCTTGTGCAAACAACCACGATGGATTTAATCACAAACACTACAAAATAGATTCAATGATTAGCTCTGTTAAGAATAATCTTGTCTTTCCTTATAGATGTATGAGTCTTGTACCTCTTCTTGTACAAATTCTTCTTTCTTCTCCCACCCATTAGGCCAACCACCATTGGCCTGTGTTGTTGCCCCATAGGACTTTGTGGTACCATAATTTACATAATTTTGAGTAATGTCCCCTGTTTCTTCATCAAGTTCATCTTCGTGAATAAAGCCACACTTTTCTTCACTGGTCTCTTCAGGATCTGCCCAGGGTTGTTTCTCACCCGAAGCAAAGATTCCATAAAATATAACTCCACCATAGTGGACTAAGGCTGCAATCAAAAAGACATACTGCCACTCTTCCCGGGACTGTAATAAAGAAAAGTGGTACTGTGAGAAGAGCCTTTCAAGGTTTAAAACACTCAACATCTTCATTAAAATCTCCAAATTTTATATAGCTTTTTGAAGAGCATCTTATTCAGAAAAAAAGTCATTTTCTACCAATCAATGGCTGACATTAGTAAAAGTAATACATCTCCAACATGAGTGTTTTCATTTTTTGAAAATCGTACCCATTGTGAAATAAAAGGCAAGAAATATCTATGACCTGCCTTAAGGTAGAAAAAAATGATTTCTATTAGAAAGCCTGAGAGTTCCAATTATAATTGAACTGTAAGACCTAGAGGAAGACATTTAGAGAACTGGATACATTTTCAATGGAGAATTTGTGCAAGTACATGGATAAGAATTGTATACGATAAGAAGACTTAAATGGGTTGTGATCTGGAAAGGTGAGAGTACCTGTACTGATAAGAGAATCACAAGACCTCAGAGGCCATGGAGTCCAATCTATACCTGAATTAGAATCCCCTCTACATTCCACATCACAATAGGTCATTAAGCACAATGATGAGATCATGGATCAGTTGAGAGATCGTAGAGTCATAGACTTAAATTTGGAAGACACCTAAGAGGCCATCTAGTCCAGGCCCTTCATTTTCACAGATGAGGAAATAGAGACCTGGGGGGTTTAAATGACCTGACCAAGGTTAACACAAGCAGGAGGCCAAGATATGACCACGGGACCTCTAACCTCAGAGCCAGTATTTAATATACACTTTAAATTCCCTCACTTTTCCATTGAGTTAAATTTTTTATCTCCTATGACCAGCATTTTGAATTAAAAGACTAGCACTTGCCTCTGCTTGGTCTCAGAGGGCAGAACTGGTGACAACGGGTAGACATTATATTAAGGTGGATTTACAATTGACAGACAGGAAAAGCTCCTTACAAGAAGGGCTGACCAAAAATACCAAGGAAGGTAGTGAATCCTCTATCTATAAAGTCTTCACAGTTGGGATGGATGGTTACTTGTCAGACCTCCTGTAGCAGAGATTCCTGCTTTAGGCAAGAATTTGATTAAATGACACCTGAAGCACTTTCCAACTCTACAATTGTATGAATTGAAAAGAATTGCTATAACCAACCTCAAGGGGATATTAGGGAGCAGCGTTATTGGTGATTTGAAAGCAAAATCCCACCCCACCCTACGGGTGTTCTGCAATGGTCACAAGCTATTCTGCAATCTGGCTTCTACACCAAACACATTTGAGAGATATTGAGAAGAATGTAGCATAGTTTACGATGACAATGTCTTCCTCTGACTTCTAATGGAATTGACGATCCTTTATTTGGGGACACAATACTCCTTACCACAGACATAGAACAGGAGCAATGAACAGAATGTAAGCTCTTTACTCCTTGAAATGTGAACACATGCTTCCTTTTGACCACCTACCTTGTTTTTTGTCATTGCACCAACAATGATAGGGCACACCATTCCAGACAATGTACCAACACCATTTGAAATGCCCATTAAGATACTGGCATATCTTGGTGCAATATCCAAGTGGTTGACGTTGAATCCTGAAACAAACACCCAAACTTTCACTTGTGAGGTTTTAAGACCATACCTCTCAATTAAATAAATCAAATAGAAAGTTCAAGTTGTTGAAAAATCAAGTGTTTTTCTATGGCTTAGGGGAAAAGATTATCAAACACACACACACACACACACACACACACACACACACACACACACACACACACATCTATTGACTAGAGATATAAAAAAGTTTTCTGAAAGTAACAGATTGAAGCAGGGGAAGGGGGAGAAAGTTAATTGATTTAGGCCCAACTTCCCCCTTTATGAGACAGGAAGTTTCTAATATGACATCCTCTTAAACATTGCCAGGTAATCTTATTGCTCCCTGCCCCTTCTTCCTTATGATTCTCCCCATGCATTGCAATTAAATTTAATAAACATATTTAAGTGCCTATTACGTACAAGGCACTGTTTCAGGTGGTAGGGATACAAAGACAAAAAAAATTCTCCTTCAATGAACTTACACTTCATCGGAGAGCCTTCTATTCAATTTTCAACACAATTACATTTAGAAAAGGGAATTGTCCGTTGCTAAGATGAAGCCATATTTCCCTTAATTGTGGTTGAATGACTAGAGGGAAAATCACTTTGCTGGCCAGGTGATCTGCCTATTGACTAAATGGTCAACTACAAATTCCTGAGCCTACCACTAAAGTTTTTCCACAATCTGTGCCTACTTCACTTATACAACCTTTTCTCCTATTGCTTTCCAAAACATGCTTCACTTCAACTCAAAGTCACAAAATTTGTTTCCCTTCTAGTATCTTTGCCTACTTCTGCTATAATTTCAGACCTAGGATGCCCTCCGCTACCTTCATCACCACTTCAAATTCTGCACATGTGGCAAGACTTATCATGCTTCTCCCTTACTTTGCTCAGCTACTTCCACTCTACTAACCTCTGCATTTGAATTCTTTGTCCCCTTGTCATGTTGGCAGTCATGCCTTGCCCAACCCCAACCTTGGATTATTACCACCACCACCACCATCTACCACCTTCACTCCTTTTCACGTGCTGCTGAACACTAAAGTAAAGAGACTGAACTGGCTGGATATACTACAAATTTGTGTTTTATAATCTCAACTGGGCCTTCATGCAGGAAAGCAATACTTTTACATTTACCTAGTGTATTCACTCTCCCGTTGTCTGCAGTGATAATTACAAATTTTTCATCTCTCTTCAAGCCACCCACAGCATCCCTCCCCAACCTTCTCACCTCAATTCACTAAAGAAAAATTGCAGCTATTCAATGAGAACTCCCTATTCTTCTCTCCTCTTCATTTTATATCACTCAGATACTTTCTTTACCACCTCCTTCTTCACTCATGTCTTATATGAAGATGTGCACGGTCCTTCTCCTTACCAAGGCAAATTCTTCTATATGTATACTTGACCAAATCTTATCCTATCTTTTCTAGCAGTTTTCTTCCTCCACCATCTTTACTCTCTAATCTTCAATATCTCCCTAACTACTTGCTCCGTCTCTGCTATGTACAAATTTGTTCATTTTTCATCCTTACAAAAACACCTTCCTTCAATTATTTCCAGTCATCCTTTATTTTTTGTTCCCTTCATGGCTTAACTCCTTGAGAAAGCTATCTACAATCACTGTTTCCTTTTCTTCTCCTCTCAGTTTATTCTAAACCCTCTGCAAAAAGGCTTCTAACCTCATCATTCAACTGAAAATGCTATCTCTAAAGTAACCAATAATCTTTTAATCAACAAATCTAATGGCCTTTCCTAGTCATCACCCTTGATTTCTCTGTGGCCTTTGACACTGTTCTTCAACCTTTTTTCCTGGATACTATTTCCTTTCTTAGTTTTTGTGACACTACTCTCTCCTGCTCTCCTTTCACCTCTCTGTCCTCTCCTCCACAGTTTTTGCTGCTCTATTTTCTTATAGGTGATGACCATTAACTATGGGCACCCCCTGATACTCTACCTGGAGCCCTTTTTTCTTCTCCCTCAGTACTATCTCATCAGCTCCCTTAGGTTGAGATATCATCTTTATGTAGGTGATTCCCAGATCCAGTGTTCCCCTGATTTCTAATCTCACCTCGCCAGATGCCATTTGAATATCTCAAATGGCATGTCATAGAGACACCTCAAGCTCAGCATATCAAGAACTGAACTTATTATCCTCTGCCTCCCCCCAAATCCTCTTCTCTTCTGAACTTCTCAGACAGCACCACTATCTTCGCAGTCTCCCAGGCTGAAAACCCAAGTGTCAGTATCAGCTCCTCACATGCACTCTACCTATGTAATCTGTTGTCAATTCTTGTCATCCCTGCCTTCAAAATAGATCTCATATATGTCCATTTCACTCCATTTACAAAGCCATTCTCTGGGTTCAGGAAAGTTCTTAGACTTTATACCTGGGATATTGCAATAATATGCTGTGTTTTAATTTCCTTGCTGGAAACTTCTCCCACTCCAATCCACCTTCACTTAGCTACCAAAGTGATTTTCCTTAAGTGCAATTCTGACCACATTACTAACTCCCACTCAATAAGTTTCAGTGGCTCCCTATTACTTCAAAGATCAAGTACAAAATCATCTGTTAAGCTTTTAAAGTTCTTTACAATCTGATCCCTATTTGTCCACATATCCTGCAATCCAATGACACTGGCTTGCTTTCTGTTTCCTATCTAGGAAACTCCACCTCCCAACTCTGCCTTTTCATTACAACTTTGAAAAGAAATGTCTCAATTTTAAAAAAAACCAACTAAATTCGTATCTTACCTGATATAGCAAAGCCACTGAAGCCCACTGCAAGCACTAAGAAGGAGATAGCTACTCCCCGAGTATGAGAGTAGCCCACGACCAACAGCAGTGTGGCTTCCATGCCAAAGCCTTAAGAAGCAAACAGAGAAGAATGACTTAATCAGACATTCAAGGCTATTTTGCATAGGCGCTAATAAGGCCCAAAGAATAAATCATTTAACATGATCCCTTACAACATGTTCACCAACTGTCCAACTTTGAAGTGATATCTGGAAAGCACAAAGATAATACTAAGCATGATGCCAGTGGACACCAGAGAGTAATCTAGTCTTTAAAGGTCATGCTTTCTCTAACATTCAGAAACTAGTGAATTTTAATGGAGAGACATTAGCCTAATCTAGGGGAGTGGGGGAATAAACCTAAAACATTCTTCCTTTGAGATCAATGGAAAATGTCCACATATTACTGAATTGAACATTCCCAGGCTGGATTGTCTGGGAGCTAGAACCATTTTCCATGTGGTTAAAGTACACTACTTTTTCTCAGAAAGATGAGAAATGATAAAAATGCAACTTAATAGTGCATATCTACATCTTCTTTTGCACTGGACTGAATGAGCACCCTGCCTCTTTAGGCAGAGGACCTGGGTCCAAATCTTATCTCTGGTGCTTATTGTGTGATCTCGGGCAAATAACTTAACCAAATTGGGCCTCAGTTTCTTCAGCCAAAAAGAAAGGGGAGTGAGACTAGATGGCCTGTTTCCTTCCAGTTCTAGATCTATTGTCTTATGATAATGATAAAAATGATAATTGACATTTATGTAACACTTTTAAATTCTGCCAAGTCCTTTGCATATATTGTCTCTTTGGAATTACATTACAACCCTGTGAGGTAGGTATTATAGAAGTTATTCATCCCATTTTAGTGGTGAGGAAACTGACATTTGGAGAGTTTGATGACAAAGCTAGTAAGTGTTAGAAGTGGGATTTCAGTCAAGGGCTTCCTGGCTCTATGTCCAACATTCTATCCACTGCCTTGCTGAATTTATAAAAGAAGAGAAGTATGGCTAACATCAGTATAAAAATTAATATCTTGTTTATCTATAACATGGTACTACAAAAACAGTAATGTAGGCAACTCCACACTTAAGATGATATGTGTTGAGTCACGGCTTCATCTGTGCTGCTGTCCCAGATTCCAAAGTAGAATCTAGGTTGGGCCTGGCATGTAGGAAAAATCAGCAAACACATTAAAGAAACACCAAACTAGATTGGACCGATGGTCCATGCAGTCTAGTCTCCCTTCTTTTAAGTGGGCTCAATGGCTATGATCCTAAGGTTCACAAACAGTGGGTATCATTATATGCCTCAGAGAGACAGCCATCCTTACCATCCATAGCTATTCGGCCAATAAAAGATTATCAGGCATTAAAATCGCTTGTTGGTTATTTGATTCATTGGAGACCATTGAAATGAGCAACAAGAAAGGTGAAATAAATTACTGGATTCATACAATTCCCGATATTTGTGATGAATGAACACATTCCACTCATGAAAAGATGACCACAGTAGAACAAAAACGGAGAGTTGCTCAACAGACTGGATTACCTCCACAATTCATGATCTTCCTCACTGTAGTAGTTGAAAGAATCTGCCGGCTTCTTAGAAAATCAGCAATTTGTCCTCCAATTGGCACAATGATCGTCATCACTAAGTGAGGCACAGCAGATAGCATTCCCACCTGATGGAAAACAAAAAGGGGGTGATACGGATAAAAATTAGCTAACATTAAGGTTTGATTGTCACATTTCCTAGCCTTTTCATGGCTTATGTATGAAGAATGGGTGATGAAATAACCCGAAAAATGATGGTGTGTCCACTTACCCTCCTAGAATGAGCAATGACTTGTTTTGAGTTGGGAGGAGGCTGAAGAAGAACGAGGTTATTGATTCTGTCCCTCACTTCAGCCTCTATAACCACCATTGCTGTGATCCATCTTTTGCTGGCTTTTTACTCTCAGCATTGTGGTTGGGATGTATCTAGATCAGAACTGGAGTATTCTGAGCTTGGCCAAAAGTCTTGAAGATATTAAGAGATGTGAAAGCCAAGAAGAAATCTATTAGCTCTTAATGCCAAGCTTAGAAATGTCTTCTGGATTCTTGGAGCAAAACCTGGAAAGGGTAGCCATTCCCTTTTGAACAAATGGCTTCTATTTTGGTCCCTAAGAGTGAGCAATTTTCTTTACCTTGAACTACATTGAGGCTTCCTTTGAGATAAAATACAACCAAAAAGCCTAAACAAACTTTCTGTACTACTTTTTACTGTTTCCCCTAGACCTGTCTGACCTTTTTATCTGCTTGAGAGATTTTGGGTTTTGAGCCATGGTAATTGACTGGGAAATGCCAGCTCCAATTAGTGACCTCTTTCCAAAGCTTTTTCATTGTGGATTTCTAGCAATTTTTGAAGTTGTGTTTTATAGGGTTGCATGTCATATATATGGGCTGGGGTGGCACAGTGGGTAGAGCTCTATGCCTGGAGTCAGGAAGATTCATTTTCAGGAGTTCAAATCCAGCCTCAGACATGTACTAGCTGTGTGATCCTGGGCAAGTTACTTAATCCTGTTTACCTCAGTTTCCTTATCTGTAAAATGAGCTAGAGAAGGAAATGGAAAACCATTCCAGGTTACTTGCCAAAAAAAACCTTTAATGGGGTCATGAAGAGTCAGACATGACTGAAGTGACTGAACAACAATCTGTAAATAATACAAATTTTCTAATTGTGTCTACTACATTGGATTCCTTATAAGCATTTAGTGTGAAACAATGCTGTTCCAAATAAATAAAAACCATTAAGGTAAGACAGAGAAGAGTGGAAGGAGTGGAGTGGGGGATGGAGAGAGAGGGAAGAGAGAAGAGAGAAAGGAAAGAGAGTATGTTTCATTTTGGTCTAGACCTGGGACTTCATCAGTGTAGGAAACTCCTTACATGGAAACTCCCTCCACAGATGCAGATTAACATCATTGTCAATTTAGAGTGCTAGGGAGTTACTTGGACGCACTGAAGGGCTAAGTACTTGTCCATTTCCACATCGCTAATATATACCAAAGGTAAGGCAGGAATGCAGATCTTCCTGACTTCCACTGGCCTTCTATACACTACAACATACTACCTGTGCCAAAAAGAGAATTTTTTTGCAATTGGTTGATAAATTGGAGAGTCTCCAGACCAACTCTGTGAATCACTTCAGAATACCATAGAAATCACAGAATTCTAGAGGCGGTGGTCCCACTGGAACACCATTATCAAATTAACCCAACACTTAAATTTTATAAACAACATTGAGATCAAGGGAGAATTGACTTAACCAAGGCCATTGATGCAATTAGTGGCAGGGTCATAACTAGATGTCACGTCTCATGGTTCTCTCTAGTGTTCTTTCTACTATAAATAACAATAACATTTACAAATATTTATATCATGTTCTAAAGATTACAAAGAACTTTACATACATTATCCCACTTTTTCCTCACAGCACCTCCATAAGGTAAATATATATATATATATATATATATATATATATATTATATATATGGTAAATATATACTATTTATATATATATATATAAATAAATATTATTATAATATATTATATAAATATAAGGTAAATATATATTATAAATTATGTCATTTTACAGATAATGATGATAATGATAGCAAACATTTACACAGTATTTTAAAGCTTGGAAACCACTTTATATGTATTATTTTATTTAATCCTCACAAAATTGTGCAAGGCATGTACTATTATTATAAGTGGTATAGTAGATAAAACTGTGGACCTCGACTCAGGAAGACCTGAACTCAAATCAGACCTTGGACAGTTACTAGCTGTGTGATACTGGGCACGTCACCTAATCTCTGTCTCCATTTCCTCAACTGCAAAATGAGTATTAAAACACCTACCTTGCAAGGTTGTTGTAAGGATGAAAAGAAATAATATTTATAAAAATCCTTAGCACATAGCAGATGCTATAGAAATGTCTCTCTCTCTCTCTCTCTCTCTCTCTCTCTCTCTCTCTCTCTCTCTCTCTCTCTCTCTCTCTCTCTCCCTCTCCCCTTTCTTTGTACTCCAAGTATTTAGCATAATAAATGCTTAAGAAATGCTTCTTGACTAACTGACTGACTAACAATACACCTGGCTACCTCAACAAAAGCCTTATGTGCTCAAATCTTTTTTCCAATTTCATTTAAAAAATATTCATGTGAATGTGTATGTGTCTATGCCTCAGAAAGAAGTGAATCCGATTCTGAATAGGCCATATTACTTTATCTCAACAAGACTGAAAAGCTCTAATTGGATTCTAAAATGTGTGTTTTTCATACATTTGGTAATGGTGCTCCAGTAGAGTATGTACATTGCCCAGAAAATTCTACCTTCTGATAAATTCTCTTGTTTCTTTTTCAGAATCGTGTTTCTAGGAGTATTATCAATAAAAAAATCAATATTCGTGTCACATAATCAATATTATAATGTATTGACCTCATGTTTTCATGTCTAGTGGTGAAATGCCAATCCTATGCTGGCTATATATTTTAACATGTGTAGATTTGTTTGCAAGTTCTAAATGTCTCTAGTTTCCAACACCCACAGAAAGAGTCTTAACCAATAATTCCCCTCACAGTTTAGCACAATTTCCTTCTCAGAGGATGAGGTTCATTGATATTAGAACTTCTTTCTTCTTTTCCTCCCTCCCTTGCTGTGGAAAAGTTTCTTTTACTAAAGGGCTAATAGTTATGGTAAACTCTAAGTGTTCAGGGATGGACACTTTTGGACAAGCATGGTAGAATGATCTATCCAGGATGGTATGTAGCTCTTGTAGCCTAATGGCATGTAGTTCAAGTAGGCTAATGATTTTCTGGTGTAGTGGAAGGAAATCTTGTGTTTGAATCATGAGACTTAGACTGGCTGCTTAATACCTACGTGACCTTTTACCTCCCTGGTCCTCAGTCTCCTCAGCTGTTATGATGATTCACCTTTATATAATCTTTTAAGGTTCACAACACCCTCATGTGATAAGTACCAGGATATTATTATCTCTATTTCCAGAAGTGAAGAGACTGAGGCTCTGAGAGGTGATGACTAGTTCAGAATTACATAGGGAAGGGAAGAGAAAAGGAAGGGAGGGAAGGAGAGGGAAGGGAACAAGCATTTATTTAGTAAGTATTTTCTGCATGCCTGGTACTGTGCTATGTTCCTGACACACAATTTCATTTGATCCTCACAACAAGCCTCTTACTTTTTCCACATTTTATAGTTGAGGAAACTGAGGCAGACAGAGGTTAAGTGATTTGCCTAGTGGTCACACAGCTAGTAAGTGTCTGAGGCCAGATTTTAAACTCAGGTCTTCCTGATTCCAGGCCCAGCATTCTATCCACAGTACAACTACAGTTAATATGTATCTGAAGTAAAATTCAAACTCTGGTCTCCTGACTCCCAGTTCTAACAATCTATCCACCATGCTACATATATGTGAATGTATAGATATAAAAGGAGTATATTAGACTAAATGATACAGGTAATGTCACAGATTAACATTGGGAGTGGAGTCAAGAAGACATGAATTCAAATCGTGCTTCAAAAACTATGTTGTATGATCCTGGGCAAGTCACTTAACTTCTATTTACCTCAGTTTCATAAATTGTAAAGTGAGGTTATAATAGCAACTAAGTCACAAGGTTATTGTAAGGACCAAATGATATAATATTTGTATTTTGCAAAGTACCTGGCACATAGTAGGTACAACATAAATGTTTGTTCCCTTCTCTCTCAACCCATTGCTATGACCCTGGAAAAGTTACTAAACCTCTCTAGGCTTCAGTGTCTTTATCTGTTAAATAAAGGGGTTAGACTCAAGAGCCTGTATGGTACCTTACAGCTCTAAACCTATGATCCTGGAATCATTAAAGCCTTTCAGCTCTAAAATTCTGATTATAACTGGGAATAGTTTGGGACTTCTAAATCACTACTCTATATTCTGTTCATTGGCCTATATTTTCTCTCAAAACCCAGGAACATCAATCCCAACATATATATCGTCATCCATCCATTGGAGGAACCATTTGGTTATTCAGTGTCTTCTAAGAATGAAGTTGGTTCTACCCAAACAAAATAATGGAGTGGCTTTAATTTTGCATATTTGACTTTTTCTGCAGTAAATGAACCAGCTCTTTGGGCATCATGTAGACCTAGACTTTGGGTGTTTTTTATACAGGTCCCTTGAATCCCAAGAACATTAAACCTCTGTTTTCTCATCTATCTCCCTTCCACTACCTGTGCTATTTAGTGCCTAATTATTGGTACTCACTTGGCACATAATCAGTGCCTGTTACCTTATCGCCATAGTAATGACATTATGGTTTATCATGGGTTTTACAGTAACAACCTAAATTTATTTTCTATATTAAGCTCATCAGTTGTTAATACACCCATTACAGAAAATGAGAATTTATGACTCATACATTTCTACTACTTTGGGCCACATTTCCATTCTGACGCATCATATTCTGCCAGGACCTGGCGGGCTGCCCAGAAGCAAAGAATGTTAGCCAAGCAATTTGATAGCCTTTCTTCCCTAAAAGTTAGAGGGAAAAGAAATGGGTTCCCTTACTGATTATGTATGTGTGGCTAGATCCTGTAATATGACCTTTCACATCTGTTTCCCTGTCAGCCGTTTCCTCATCTATGAATCTGTGGCCCTCAGATGGTTGTTAAAATGATATTTCTATGAGATAATCTTAGACTGTCTCTAATTTGTGTTATATACAATATTTCCTGTTAATCAGACTGCTGAAATGTATTTGAGAGTGTCTATATTATGTTAGAAAAACTGAGAAGGTAAAAATTAAGTCACTCAATTGACTGTATTATGTAGTCCCAAGCAAAGTCTGACTTATGTAGTTCTTCATGCTAAGCTGATGGACCCAAGAAACTAAACTCATTGTCTATCCCAGAATTATAGCATCTCAAAGTTAGAGAAGGCCTCAGAAGCTATGTACTCCAAGCCATACCTGTAAAAGAATACACCAACACACACACACACACACACACACACACACACACACAATATACCCATCAAGAAGTCAGCCAGTCTTTTCTTGCAGATTCCCCATGATGGGGAGCCCAATATTTCTTGAGCCTGCCCAATCCACTTCAGGATAGATCTAATCATTAGATAGTATTTCAGGCCATCATTCCTATATTGGCCTCTTTGCAACTTTTCCCTATTGGTTCTAGTTCTAACCTTTAGAAATAAACAAAATTAGAGTCAATGCACTGCTCTGTGGTCCCCCCTGATTCAGCTCTTTCCCAGACTAAAGATTCCCAGCTCCTTCACCTGATCCTCAT
Source organism: Trichosurus vulpecula (assembly GCF_011100635.1). NCBI lineage: Eukaryota > Metazoa > Chordata > Mammalia > Diprotodontia > Phalangeridae > Trichosurus > Trichosurus vulpecula. The sequence continues at coordinate 235,098,456 of NC_050578.1, read as the reverse complement.
CTAGAATGAACTTGATACCCTTAACCATCCTGGCTGCCTTCCTCTGGACAGTCCAGAGCTTGTCAACATCTTTTCTGATATGTAACGGCCCAAACTGGAAACAATAATCCTTATGTTGGCTTACCAGGCCCAAATATCAAGTACAAAGCATATAGATAAAGCCTTACCATTTGATTTACCATAAAGATGAATCAAACAAGTGATATTGAATTTTTGACATATATTTTTCCTTACTTGGGCCCTTTTAATTATATAGATTTCTATTTCCAGAGCAAGCACAGTATTCCATTAAGATTCCCATGTTTCTCCCCTTTACCCAGGTGGATAGCTCCATCTCTATTCATAAGCTCTTGGTGTCAAACTCATCCTGGCTTATGGGCTTAATGAAAGTGATTGGTTTTGAGCTGTCGCAGCCCACAGTGCTCCCTGGAGTGTTTGATCTGCTATGGAGAAAAGATGAGTACAGTGGGAAACAGCTCTCTTCCTTGTAAAGGAAGAGAACAGTTTCCTTAGAAACAAGAATTACCAAAGGGCTTGAAAAATGGCTGTTCCCCACCAAATTTTCTTCAGTCCATCACCTGAAGAATTTTTCAGGTAGAGATTTAGTATAGATACTAGAAAGCTGTGATGGGTGTGGGTAAGGACATGCAGAACAAGATGGGAACCCATAAGATAAAAATTGTGAGGCACTCGGCACAGTATCTGACACATAGTGAGTACTATATAGACGTTAGCTATCATAAGTGCTTTGTATAGCAATTCATCAAAGCACAGGCATAGAACCAGACCTTGTGTTAAGGTGGAAATTTTTTCCTTTTAATAAAATTTCTAAACTTTGTGTTTCTATATAGCATGTATTTATTGAGGGGGCATGTTGCTCAAACCTATTCTATTATCAGTGTGGGGAACTTCCGATTTGGAAACTCTCCCTACCACAGCAGATTGGCAATTCACCTGTAATTTATAGTCTTATAGAGTTTCCCAGGGTGCACTAAGAGTTTAAAGTAACTTGATTATGGTCACATGGATAGTATGTGTCAGAGTCAGGACTTGAATCCATATCATCTTTACTCTAAGACTGGGCCTGTATTCACCATGTTGTGCTGCATATGTGAATGTACTAGTTCAATGGGAAAAGATATCCCATCCTGTCCTGACCTGTCCTATCCTACCAATTTAATCTATCCTATGTTACAGGATATTTCAAGTCCCTTGGAACCTACTTATTGAACAGATTTGGGGTACATGTTCTAGATGGAAAAGGAAATAAATGAGCAGATTTCAGATTATTTTTGAGAGCGTTCAGAAAAAGACAACAAGAGTGACCGAGAGTTTCAAGTTCATGCCGCCTTATATACTTCTCGAGGTTTGAATGGGACTTGCTTTTCATCTAAATAAAAATTAAAAACCAACCTCACTAAAACTGTACAAGTAAAGAGACCTGTTTACATACCTTGCTGATCTCAAATCCAAAGACCTCCTCGAAATAAGCTGGTTGACTAATAAGCAACAGGTAAAATGTCCAGCTTCTGCAGAAGTTTGCAACAATAATTGCATAGACTGGCATAGATGTAAAAAATTTTCTCCATGGAGTCTTGAATTTCTGAAATCCCCCCAAAAAGAAAGTCATATTTATCATCTAAACAAAAATGCTTAGATTTTTAAAAATGCTCTTTAATTAATCAATCCTCAGAGTATGTGAAGAAGGAAAAGAAAAGGATTTATTGCAATATTTAATATAATCCCTAGCAGTACAAATAGTCATCTCAAGAGAACAGTATAAAAATGTCAGCCTACATTGTCCATTAAGTTGGTGCAACTTTAAAAACAGGATCTGTATATAAAATTATACATGAGGCCTTTTGTTCATAGGAATTTTCAATTAGCAAGAATAATAACTCATTTATAAAAAAAAATTAAGGCTTACACAACTCTTTCTTTACAGCAACTCGATGAGGTGGATAGGCAACTCAAATGTTGTTACCCCCAATTTTTAACAAGGAAACTGAGATTTTAAATTGCTAAGTGCTTTAACCCTAGTCAGACAACTAATAACTGTCAGAGCCAGATTTAAATCCTCCTTTTCTGGCTTCAGATCCATTTGATGGCACATGGCACTGAGTTATTTAGCACATTGCTTGGCACATATAAGTAGAAGTATGCTGGCAAATATTTTAACAACCATCTCTCTCAAAAAAATTGCATGCACAGCACACTTTAAGTTTATTTTTCACTATTGATTCTTTCCTAAGTGTAGACAATCAGTAAAGCTATAAATCAAGCCCTGATTTTTAACATTTGCCAATTTTTAAAATGTAAATGCTCCCACCAAAAATTTAGCAATCGGCTTTCAAGAGCTGATTTGAGCTGGCTCCAGCACACTTCTGCATATTCAGTGCATGAACAAAAAACCACTTGTTGATTGATTAATTAACAATCAGACTTTGGATAAGCCTTTCTGGTAATAACACTGTGGTGGCAGCATCTTCTCTGGTTTCATAGAGCATTAGCCTGGGAGCTAATAACCAAGATTTTCAGCTCTCTCAAAGGTTCTAAAAGAAAGACAAGATGTAAGTCCCAGATTTGGAGTCAGGAGAGAACTGGATTTGAATGCTGCCTCTGAGAGCTTCCAACTATGTAACACCAAATATTTCCCGTCATCTATCTCAGATTCATTTTCTTAATCTGTAACATGTGAATAATCATACCTATAATACCTATGTCAAAGGACTATTGAAAGGATTGAATGAGCTTTTGGAAAATATATTTTAGATTTTAAAGTCCTACACACATTTTAGTAGTTAGTATTAGTATTAATGTATGATGCCTAACTTCAGGCCTAACTTCAAATTGCCATAGAGATGAAACCCTTGTATAGTTGTACTTGGAAACCAACTCAACTTTTGGCAATGATTGAATTCAAATCAACAAATATTTAAGTGTCTACTGTGTGTCAGGTACTGCTTTAGGGATTAGAGACATAGCAACCAAAATATGAAAGTCTCTGACATCAAATGCTTAAATGTTGCTAACTCAAAATGCATATATAATAATCACAAAGTAATTTCAGAGTGGCACTAAATACTGGGGGATCAGAAAAGGCTTCTTTTTGGTGAAATTGCTTCATCTGAACTGTGAAGGGAGGAAGGAAGCTGAAGATTGCAAGAAGGGAAATGGAAAGGAAGGGCACCCATGCAAAAGGCATGGGAGTCAAAGATGGAGTGTTATATTGGAAATAGCAGGCAGGTCAGTTTGACAGGCATGTAAAATGCATGAAGGGGACTCAGTCTAAAAAGATAGGTTAGAGGAAGATTGCACATGGTTTTAAATGCCTTAAAAAGAGGTTACAATTTGTTGTAGAGGCAACAGGCACGCAAGGATGCTTCTTGAGAAGGGGATTGACATGGTTATATGTATCACATTATAATCAAGGGTTTTGCTTTTATAGTAACTAATGCATTAAGTATACATGTAGCATGATGTAATTGAAAAAAAAGCATTGTACTTGGAGTAAAAAAAGGGAAAAAACTCATCTGGCCATTGGCTCTCCCACTGACTAGCTCTACACCCTGAACAACTCACTTAATCTCTCTTCAGCTCAGTTTTCTCATCTGTGATAGGATGGGGAGTTAAATGTGCTTCCACAAATGTCAAAGACTTGGCATGAGAATTAGAGGTAATGTATGCAAACCACTTGGTAACTCTAAAGCACTGTAAGTTAGGGTGAAGTAGATTGGCTATTACAGTCAATCCCTTTTTTTTCACTGTGCCCCAGATGACTTCTCTAAATTCTCACAGCTAGTTTGATATTCATGATATGGTAGTCCTCTCAGTCAAATCTTATTTGTACTGTCAACTTTTGCTTTTATAACTAGAGAGCCATAAAATTAATTGAACAGGTAGACATTCATACAGTTCACTTAATCTAATTTAATGACTATACAAAAATCTTTTTGTCCATCATGAACCTCATACCATGGCCCACATTTACTTCTTTATGCAATAAGTACACAAATAACATTTAATTTGATTTCACCACCTCATGAATGCTTTAATGCCTTACAATAGCCAAGTTAGGGTGGCTTTGTTTGAACATACAGATTTATAACCTGCCATGAAAGAGCAATATATCTTTAGCACTGGGGCATTATGGAGTCCCATGAGCCTAAATTCTACTTCCATGCTTCCTCCTCCCTTTAGAAATGTGAATGATTGCACAATGTAATGGGAAAAGACCTGGCTTATGAATCAGGAGACTAGTGTTCTTTTCCAGATTCTTATACTCACTAGTAATATGACCTTGAGCAAGCCACTTAATGTTGAAGGTCCTCAGTTTCCCCATCAATAAAATGAAAAGATTTAGTGTACCAGATAACCTCTTCCTGCTCCATACTCCTAGCTTGAATGTAGAGAAAGCAATGAAAGAGGAAAGTTGAAGTGGAATGTTAAGGGTACTAGGGTTCGAGTGAATTAGGGTTTTGGATTTTTTTTGGATGAATGGTATTCCGATATGAGCAGGACACCAGCTGCAGAAGTGGAACACTTCCCAACAAGAGGTCTTAGTTGTAGGCAAACATAATTATATGCAGAATGACTATTTCATCTGGGTGCAGATGGGCTCATTTCTTTACAAAGACACTTCAAAATATTACTAGTGTAGAAGACTGAACCAAGAGACTTATTCATTTGGGGGTAAAATGTCCAAATCATATCCTCCACAAGCAAGTGTTCCATACCATGAGGATATCAGAATGGTTCTAGGTGACAGGGAAATCCCAGCATGGGAAGCATAAAGAATCCGGGAAGCTGCCACTTGGGTGAATTTTCATGGTCCTAAGTATCCACCACAAACTTTAATTTTCAGACAGTATGAATGGCTAAGTCTAAATCATTCCACCTAAAGCACTTTACAAGATCTAGAATTAATATATATATATAATAAAAATAATATATAAAAATATATAGTTTCCTTTATTATTATTATTTACATATATATATATATGATTATAATATTTTAATCACTGTGTCTATTACTTTAATGTTTTAATTGCATTTAGGGCTTCTAATGAAAGGTTATAAAGAATGTTACCAAAAATATATTATCAGAAAAGAAGGTAAGCTAGTCATATGGCAAGAATCAGGGAAAATTGATGGACAGTTCACATGATACATTGGTATTTTGGGGATGTCCAGAAACTTCAAAGAAGACTCCCAGCTTTGTTACACAATATGCCATCCATGCAATTACAGAAGACTATTTGCTATGCATAAGGATGATCCTCTAGGATCTTTAAATGCATTCTGATGCATCAAAAATGGATTAGAATAATAGAATTTTAGGATTGAAGAAGCACTTAGAGATTATTGAGTTCAATTTTTAATATAAACAAAATTAAATTATGTTTAGTTTGGTATTAGGGACTAATGTCAATTACTACATTCTAATGCTTCAGAAATTAACCCTCAATGTGTAGCATATATGGGTATAAATAGGAATTATATGCTGTATTTTTAATTTAATTTTTAATTAGTAAAGATTTATTCTCTTTTCTTCCTACCTTCTTGTACCCACTGGAAAAAAGAAAAACAAAATAAAGCACTTACAATAAATGTGTAGCAAAACAAATTCCCATGTTAGTCATGTCCAAAAATACATAGTTCATTCTGCATCTCAAAACCATCGCCTGTCTGTCAAGGTGTGAGTAACATGCTGCATCATTGGTCCTCCACAATTGTAGTCAGTCTACAATGATCTTAAACTGTAATAGTTGATTAATAAAATAGCTTATTCTCTGACTATGTTATAAAAACAAGGAGTTTTTCACTTGCTAAAATTGGTACATGCATTTTAAAACAAACTACAAATAATAGACTTTATGGCTTCATAAACAGTCATTATTCTTTGTGTTTTTGAGTTTGAAAATATTTACTATGTTTGAAATTTTTACAACAGGGAATTTTCTATGGTTTAGAAGTAGGCAGTCAAATTAAATTAAATCAGTCATCTTCTTCTTAAAATTTTTCACTGCTGACCCCTTTCCCATGTTTCAGCAGCGTTCACTGGAGCTGCCTGGCCTGAGGGCATTTGCAGTGCAAAGTTGGCATGCTTTGTGTCCTGAACCAAGATTGCAGTAAAGTTGCATGATGCAAGCACTGCCAGAAACACCTCTAATTCATTATGCATTTGACTTTTAATTAATTTTTGGTCCTTGTGCATTCAGAAACCTTTTACTGTTGTCAAATTTTTCAAGACCCCATATGGGATCCTGACCCCCAGTTTAAGAAGCACTGGTGAATGTTTAAATAAACCCCTGACTTGTTGGACTGGAGGACCTCCTATAGAGCTAGAATGCACCATGGCTCTCTGTTAAGGCACATGTGCTTTGCTAAGATGACATAGGGAAACCTTGAATAGATCCCAGAGGCTTCAAAGATTGTCAACTTTGTGTCAGGAGTTTGGGCTCTTGTTGGGTAAAGCCTACCCATTAGTGGTCTTTAAGAGTAAAGGAGAGAGAAAGTTCCAGAAACGAGTCTCCAAAGAGAATGGAGACATTTTTCTTAAAGATTGCAGAGGAGGTAGCTCCTCTGAACAACAGTCCATCATCTACCTGACTCTCAGTCTCCAATCTTCTTCACCTTTACTCATTGAGGACCCCAATTAAGCTTTCCCTATGTCTTCTTTACAAAGGCCTTTGTCCCTTAGCAAGAAACTAGAGTTCGTGGGTTAACTCCATGAGACAAACCCAGTCTATCAGTTAATGACTCCCCTGCCCACTCCTGGAGCACCAATTATTGACATTATATAGCTGCTATATTTTTAAACTATTTTCTATCTATAATCATATAATTAAAGTTTGATAGGGAACTATTAGCCAAAGGGAAATGGAGCAAAAGGAACTGCTGAGTAAGGAGTTAGAAAGCAAGCCAGTTCTGATTCCAAAGAATCAAGGGGATTGGGCTTTTTAAAAGAGTATTGGAAATTCAGAAAATTATTTTTTTTTAATATGGGCTTGGAAAAAAGTTTGGAGGCAAAAATAAGAGCAGGCATATACACTGTAATAAAGTCCTTACTTCCATCGCCCCTAAAAGATTGGCACTCTCTCCAATGCTTTCTTCTATGTACCTTCGTTCTTCATCTGTAATGGTCGGGTGCTTAGCAGGGCTCTCATAAGACACCAAAAGCCAAAACATATACCAGACCATTCCAAAGCTCCCTGTTGAAAAGAAAAGGATAAAGGATAGGACAGTGAAGGAGAAAGATTTGAAAATATGGGACACACATAAAGAAGTTTCCATTTGTTTGATATAATTGGCAATTAGTTCTTGTTTCATTAGCATGTTGAAGGACCTATGGATCAAGAAGGCTGGTTGTTTTAGCCAAGAAAACATTTTGCTCTACAGCTCTAGCTTACATCAGTAGAGCAATGGCATCACACTTCAGTGGAGGTGAGAATGTCAGCTGTAATTGCTCTCACCAGTGCACACATTCCACCAGAAGAGAAAGTAGAGCTTGTATTAGCACGCTTCAGTCATTCTGAGAATTCATGAATTGGCTTAGTCAGTACATAGAGTTGCAGGCATTGGAGGCATGAAAGGTAAAGCACTGACATTTCACCTGGGGATTTAAGAAAGCATTACAGGTAGGCACGATCCATCTTTACAAACCAAGACAATTCATTGGAAAGTGAAAAATGGAATTAAGCTGGTTGCTTGGCATTAGCTAAATGAATGAACACTTTTCTTATCTGAATTAAATCTTTTTAAAAAGCTGGAAACCCAAACTGAATTCAGCGAAACCAATTTATCATATAAACGCAACCTATATCATTTCTGTATGACTTGCCTACTGATACCTACCCAGGATGTGTCAAGGGTGGCACCATCTATCAAAACAAAATCCAGCATCTTTTCTTGTTCTGAGTGCTTGGACCGTGAAAGAAGTGAGGCACAGTAATTAATGTATCAACATTCTATACTTTATGTAAGTAACTAGTGTTTTTTCCAGCATATGATAACATTACCTAATGTATTACCAAGTCAATCTATAAATGAATGGCTATAAACTCCTTCCCTATGAGCCTTCTGAGTCCTTTTTCATTCCTTTCCTTTTTAGCAATCTCATCATTAAAAAAAGCATGCTCTGCAAAATGTGTATTCATAGTCATTAATAATAGAAGGAATATTGACTGATTTATTCTTTTTTTTTCAATTGCTAGACATTTCAATTTCCCCCATCATGCTACTCCCTTGGTTGCTTGTTTCCCTGAGGAAAAAGGTGAATGTCCCCAATCTTCTCCCCCCCACCCCTTTCTTAATCTCCATTGATTCTCCTTAACACCCTGGATGGCTTATGCCCTTGCTCTGTTCCAATCAGTTACAGAAAATTACTGTTACTCTCCTGCTCTATTTGCCTCATGGGAGAAGGGGTTATATGTTCAAATATCCAATTTAGAGTGCCTGCAATTTGCATTTCCCATCTTAGCTGTACATATTCAGTTCCTACTTTCTCTCTGGGTAAACTCATTAAGTATAACATATTTCAATTTTTAAAAAAAATCTAAAGGTTGCCATGTGTCTATACTAGGTCAGTAGTGGTCATTGTATATGGCATGACTTTAATATAAGGTCAATTGACATGTATAGCACATAGAAAGAAGCCCATATCATTAGTTTCCTTATGGCCAAGGACCACCCATCCATTGATACCCTACCTTTCCAGCCTTATCACATAATTCACATTTCCACATTTTCTATACTTCAGCCCAACTGAACTACTGTCTGTTTACTGATTATACCTTGTACTTTCCCACTGCTTTGCCTTTGAGAGGTAGCATGATGTGGTGGAAAGGGATTCCAAATCCATGGGATATACAATCAGAAGACCTGGGTTCTAACCCTATCTCTGACACTTATGGTCTACGTAGGTAAATTACTTAATCCCTCTGGGCCTCAGAATCCTCATCTATAAAATAAAAGGATTAAACTTGATTACCTCTAAGATCTCTTCCAGTTCTAAATCTTTGAGCCAAAGAGTCTTTTCTCACACTTTTCCTTAGGCCTACAAAGATCTCCTGACTCTCCTATATCCAATAAATTCCTTCCTATCTATTAAAGTCTTCCTGGTCCTCTTTCCCACTGGATCACACCATGCACTTGCTTTTGAACCCCTCTAATATACTCTTATTATATATCACAGTTATTGACTTTCTTTTCTGTTAGACTAAAAGCTCCCTGAAGGCAAGAACTATGTCTTATCTAAACTTTTTCTACTCCAGTGCCTAGTGCAGTTTTCTAGTACTTATAATAAATATCTTAATTGAAATGATTTATTCTACTTTCTCTCTCTAACTAAATGAACAATTGAGCTATTGATCTAATGAGATCATGAATCTTCTTACTCCCCAAATAATAGAAAGTCACAACTTAATAGATATCCTATAAACTATTCACAATTTCCACCATCCCCTGGTATTTTCTTCATAAAGCAGAAATAAAATGGGACAAATTGTATGAACTTCTGGGACCTGATTCTCTGTCACCTTTCATTCATCTTTCCGATTCTTACCTTCGCTTATTAAGAGAGAGAGGCAAAGTTCAATTGGTGGCAGTTGAAAACTAATCTCTAGCAATTTCTTCTTTCCTTTATCAATTTATCTGGTTATTTTTAAAATGTCACTTAGAAAGGAAGACTATAGTTTGGCTTTAAAGAAATAAGGCTTGTAACTAGGGAGAGAGAGTCTACAACTGATTGAAGAATGGTGTGTTGACATCTCAGGACCAGAGTGTGGATCCACACACTTACCATCTGTCTGACCTTGGGCAAGTCACTTAATCTCCATGGGCCTCAGTTTCCCTATCTGCAAAATGAAGGTGTTAGACTAAATGAGCTTTGAAGACCCTTCCAGATCTATATCTATGACCATGATTCTTTTTCCTTTCAAGTCTAGGGAAAGAAATACAAGGTTCACACAGCCAAAGTTTACTACCAGTACCTCTGCATGTTTATCTAGTATATTAGGAAACTGGGAGCCCTGTATCCACAATCCAAAGGAGACAAAAAAGAACACAGATGATGAGGGAGAAGAAAGATAGAGGAGTGAGTGTTTGTAAGCTCTCCCCTCCACCTCATCTCATCCAGTGGCAATCACTTAATGGACTCTATTTCTCCTTGCTAGGGACGATGAAAAGCTAAATTAAAAGAAGAGTATATATTTTTAAAGCTTCATTGATTTTTTGTAATATAGAAATAAAGAACACCAGTAATTTTTAAGTAATATAGGTGTGAGTCAGGAAGACCTAGGTTCAAGTCCCATCTGCATCTGATACGTGCTGTTTGGGTCTCCTGGACCAAATAGTTAACGTCTCCATGGTGCAGGCAACTTTCTAAGACTTTAAGTCCTAGAACATGAACTGATCTCCATTGGTAAGGGGAGTTTCCTCATGAAGAGTACCCTATGCCAATGAAATCATAGGTCTAGTTTTCTTTTACAGATCTCTTTCTCTTTTAAATACACACACACACACAAACACACACACACACACACACACACACAGAGAGAGAGAGAGAGAGAGAGAGAGAGAGAGAGAAGAACATTTTTCTTAGAGAAGCCTATGTTGGCAGCTTAATAGCTATTTCCAAGAAGCAATGAATAGTATGAAAAAAATTATGCATGGAAAACATTTTTTAATCTCATAATATTAAGGTGAGAGATACACAATAGAAATTAATACAACATGACTCCAATTCTTCAAAAGATCTGTGATTTCAACCATATGGGTACTTTTCACCGACAGATTGCAAACCCTCCATGCCTTAGCAGAATATTTTCATGACTTAATGTGGCAAAAAAAACAAAAAATCATTCATTATGTGGTGGCCAACCAAGCACATTTAGCTAGTCTGGGCCTCAGTTGACAAGACTGGAGTCCCTCTCTGGCATGATACTCACAGCATTTCCAGTTTGGTACTATCTGACAGATTTTAGACTCCAAGAAGCAAGACAAGATAAATGACAGCTTGATACAGGGGATAGAGCTGTGTATTTGGAGTCAGACAACCTGAGTCACTTATCTGAAACTGACAAGGGGGGAAGTAGAGAGTCACAACCTCTCTGAGCCTCAGTTTCCTCATTTGTAAAAATAAGAGGATTGTCCTAGATACCCTCTAAGGATCCTTCCAAATGTAAATCTATTCCCCAGAGTCTTAGCTGGTCACCTGTTCCAAGATGGCATCAGAGAAGGACTTTAGTGAAGTAAATGCTGCCTTATGTCAAAATTCACCATAATCAAATGTTATCTTTCATTTTAAAAAATACTTTAGTATTTTCTCTTCAGTTTGGTCTTATTCCATTAACTTGGGGCTAATAATGACTTTATCCTCTAACACCTGTCTGAGAATAGAGCAGACCTGCCTTGAATGTAAAAGGTTGACATACCATAGACATAAAACACTGAAGACCATCCGGTATATTGCACAAGAATCCCGGCTAAAGGCATTGCAATCACAGCTCCTGCATAGGAACCTACAACAAACAGAAGAATAGACAGGAAATGAATAGACATTGTTGACTTGAGCTCATATTCCACAGAAAAGAAGAACAAGTTACTTACCACAAAATGAAGTGGTTGCTAGTCTGCTCCTTTCTAAAGGAGGGGCCCATTTACTCCATATCCCATGGCAGGCAGGATAAGTGACTCCCTGTGGAGGAAAATGAGGGGAAGGAGTCACAGAGTACTGAGAAACTGAAAAGCAAAACCACTTGCCTTTCTTGTATCTTAGCTATAGACCAGTCCCAAGTTGTTCCAAAATGCAACTAAATGTCACTTTCTCTCTGTCTTCCCTTCCCTCTGAGACACTTTGGGTCTCAACAGGGAGAAGGATTATTTTAAGATAAAAATTACATCTACCTTTCCTCTCTAAGGTTTTTGCATCACTTCAAATTTTATTTAGCTCCAGTTTAGAAAAAGGAAGCTAAGGCTTTTATCCAGACTCACAGTCCCTCTGCCCTTCCAGGCATTTCTCTGCAGAATTTTGGAAGATAATTTTGGGATATGTCAATTTCTCTGTGCAACTAACTGGTTCCAAAAAGACAGTGAGAGCCAGGATTCATTGCTGGTCTCTGATTTTTGAAGCTCATTTTTATGAAACAAAGTCATTACTGAGCTTTGTTGATTATTTCTGAAGTTTAATGGCCTTAACAAGATTTAGTTTCCTCCATGATTTGTGGTCTTATCTGCTAACTCTAGGGGAAAAGGCCTTCATCAATGATTTAAAACATTCCTCTCTCTCACAAACTGACATCAAATAAAAATAACATTGGCTAAACTCAGAATTGTTGTTACATACTAAACCTTAAGAGTTTACTGTCCTTTCCATTTCTAGACAACAGGAATCTGTTTAGCGGAGCACCAACTTGACAGAATAAAATCAGAAATTACTACAAGCAAAAGAATCAAAAACTTTCTAAGGGAAATTCATCATTGACTCATAGTTTTTCCTAGCAATTTCCTGACTCAAAACATTTTATTGTCCCATTTCAACAAAGAAGTATCTGCACAATGCCAAGACAACTGATCATTTTTTTTAAAAAAAAAGCAGCCAATTTTTTGACAACTGTTGCTTATGCAGTGGTTTGGTATCACGAAAACAGAACAAATGTAAACTGGCCTGTCTTCATATTCTTAGTGTTATCTTTCACCTTTCTCATCTTCTTCACCCAGCAGAGCCAATCAGTTACCAAGTCTTGTCAATTCCATCTGATCCCTCTTTTCTCTACCCACTGCCATCACCCCAGTATAAATCGTCCTTGATACCGTCTCCTTCCTTAACCCTTCCCTTATATAATGCACTTTTCCTAGCCTCTAGAGAGGTAGTATGATGTAGTAGAAAGGATGCTCAATCTGGCATCAGGAAAACGTGAGTTCAAATCTCACTTCTCACTTTGCTGTGTGACAATGCAAGTCATTTAATTTCCTTGGACCTCACTTTCCTTATCCCTAAAATGGGAGTAAATAATGCCTGTCATAAAATTGAGACTAGAGCTGTGATTTTGTTGCTGAGAACTTCTTGAGAAATGAAACTCCTTCTGCTAATCGAGGTTGACAGTTATTCTGTAACTTACAGTTTTAGAAAGTTGATGAAAGCACTGAAAGGTTAAGTGACCTGCTCAGAGTAATAGTCAATATGTGTCAGAGACGCAACCTGAACCCAGGTCTTCCTAGCTTCAAGTTTGGTCCTATCCATTATAGTACATGGCCACCTATAATAAAACTATAAATAAAATCAGGTATTATTGTTTTATGATTTTAATGTACTTCTCACATAAAATAATAACTGACATATTGACATAACCCTTTTAGGAGAGTTTATAAAGTGCGATAGATAGATAGATAGATAGATAGATAGATAGATAGATAGATAGATAGGAAGGAAGGAAATGTGTGTATGTATATACATATACATAGGTACGTATGTATGTAATGAACCTCACCACTATGCTGTGAGATATGCAAAATAGGTATACAATGCCCATTTTACAGAGAGCATTTAGGTACAAGGACAACCACAGGCTTGCTAATAGTCACATAGCTGGTAGGCATCACAGGTATGATGTGAACTTAGATCTTCCTGCTTCTAGAGAACAGAATTTGGAGCAAAGAGCAGTAAGTGCAAAGAAAAATATTTAGGCTTGATATAAAGAAGGGGAAAAACCCTTTAACAATTAGATACATCCCAAAGTGGAAAGGGCTGGCTCCAAAGTTAGTCAATTCCCTTTCTTTGTCTTTGAGAAGAAATTGGATGGTTACTTGTCAAGGAGATTGTATGGGGCAATCTTTTCTGGTATGGATTGGACAAGATGCCACCAAGGTGCCTTCCATCTCTGAATTTCAGTGATTTATAACTGCAAGACCAGCATTCTTCTGTACATACCATACTATCCTGTTAGATTATTAACTTCTTAAGGAGAGGCATCCTGACTCATCTAATCTTTATCTCTCCCTTGGGAACAATGGTGCTCAACACAAAATAAAGACATTGTTGAATGGAGCTATATTGCATTTCAATCAGTAGGTGTGGCATTGTGTAGACTTAGTCTTATATCAAGTCTTCATTTGTCAGTCAGAAAAGTTAATCTTTTCATTCTGTTTGTTGCCCTACTATTCCATACCTCAACAAGCCCTTGTAAGATCCTAACGAATATAACACAGCCATAGTGCACTCTAGCTGCAGATGGGATTAGCATATTGAGGGTGGAGGTGAGGAGTATGGCAGCTCCAAAAACCCTGCAAAAGAGAAAGAAGAGCAGAAGATAAAACATTACACTACTCTAAAGATCTCACACTTTATGTGCTCCTAAATTTTCATTCTTGGAGTAAATTAAACACCTGCTGGGAACTATCTTTAACACAGATTTTAAACATTTAAAATGTTCTATGCTTCATTGAATGATTATTCTGTCCTCAAATATTCCAGTGGTTCTTGATCCCTTTAACTTTGCTATTCCCTTAAACAAAGCAGATTGCAACCCATCCTTGTCTGTCCATCCTGTGCTACTCTTGTCCATATCCTCTCCTAAATTTGCCAAAGTAGGACCATTCAACATAGTAGGTGCCTTCCTCAGCTTCTCCTGAAATCTCAAAGATACCAGTGGAGCATGACAGTGGTCCACTTGGCATTCCTCATCCTCATTATGAATGATTAGCAACTTCAAATAGAGGAATGAACCATATTTCTTTAAATGTATTTTATCATTTGAATACATTAATGAAAATGAGTACATTAACATTTGATAAATCTCATTTGATCAATGTATAGGCATATGTATGTTTGTAAATATATATACATATGTTATAGGACATATATATGCAAATATGCTTTAAATATGTATGCATTATAATGATGCTATTCAGACAGACTTCAGTATGACAAATATTTAAAGGGTACTACATATAAATACATTTGAGGTGAGATAGAATCCAATTTTTAATGTTGAGAGAAACCCTACATAGAATCTCTTTTGGAAATGCAGCAAGAAAAGCCAAAGGACCTTCATTCAAATCCCCAATCTGCTGGACACATTTTAGCTGTGTGACCTTAAGCAAAACCCTGGAACTTCATGTCCTGCTTTTGTAAAACATGGATATTTACACCTGCCCTGTCAACCTCACTAGATTGTGGAGAGAATCAGATAAAATTATGATTCTACAGACTTTTGGGACTGCAAAGAACAATTTGGTAGTATTATTAAATAAAAATAAGGTTGCTGTTATACTATCATTACTATTCTGTATTTTTGAACTCTGTGTGTAAATATAGTTTAGCTCATAATGTTGGAAGATATTGACAGAATGTTTTAGTTAAAACCTTAATCCACCTGCAAGAGAAGTTTAAAAAACAGCTCTTGTTCTTTTTAAAGCATGTCATAGTGTCACTCAAACTGTATCAGCAAAACCATTCCTTTAATAATTTGAGTAAACCAGTCTGGTCAAGATGCTCAGGGATGTAAGACCTCTAATTGCAGTCTCTGTGTTTGGTACAAGTTTGATCAGACCCATCTTGGACCTTCCATTTAGTCCTTAATCATGATGGATCATGTGATAATAGCCCTAATTTGTATAGATGGGCACATTAACATGTAACTATCTAATGAGTATAGGATTAAACATCATTGACCAGCTTCCAAAGTTGAAGCATTAGTCCTAGGAATTGCTGGATAAGGAATCTGCAATCAATCTCTCTGTCTCTCTCTGTCTCTCTCTCTCTGTCTCTCTCTCTCTGTCTCTCTCTCTCTCTCTCTCTCTCTCTCTCTCTCTCTCACTCTTTCTGTGTCTTTCTGCCTCTTCATTGGGGCATGTGTCTCTCTCTGTCTCTGGTTCAATTCCTTAATGCAATCTATTTTTGTAGTCTCTCACCACTGAAGTAAATATTCACTCTACACAACCACATTACTCTTTTTCTGTATAAATATATTTGGCCTGGATTCAGTCTATATCTATACTCAGATTTCTAAACTGTGGGTTGGGAGATTGAAATCTAGTTCTGACAGCCAGTGACCTTAGGCTAGTCACAACCTCTTCAGGCTACAATTTGTCCATCTGTCAAATAAGAAACCTGAACTAGATTATTTCTAAGGTCTCTTCCAGCACTGACATCTTACATTCTATGGACTTATTAATTAAGAGTAGGAGATGTTTTGCCTATTTAATCTAACTCCTGCCAAATCCTGGTTGTGTTTAGGCCATTTCTTGCATGTCGAAAATAAATGTCAATCCCCATAGCTTTTCTCTAAGAAATCTGAGATAACATGCAACTTTTTTTAATCAAACAGATTAAAAGCCAAATTTAACTCATGGTTATATAAAAACCAAATAGTATATCCTGTGTCCCAGATACAAAAATTCAACTTTGAATCTCTTTGTGTCTGCCAGTAGTGGGTTATACAAAACAATGAAAGGATTCTTTCCTTTGGGGCTATGGGAGCATGGAGATGGGGGTAGACAGAATATCCTTTTGGAACAAAAGGTTTAATCAGAGGGCAATCGGGGAATTTCCCTGGGAGGGAGGATTGAGGATTAAACTATATTTATCTAGATTTAAGTTTTGTTTTTTTTCCTAGGAAGATTTAGGGATGAGTAGTGGAAGAAGGGACAGAGTAGCCAGCAAACACTCCCTTCACTCTTTGAATCTCACTCCTAAGTAGCCAGGCCTTCCAGGCTATTTGTTATTACTACTTTTTCACAGATTTGCTCTGAAATATACTTGTATAGTAGACTTTTTTAATGATAAAGGCAAGTAAGTCGACGCATTATAAAAATTTTACGTTGCTAATGATTTTTTAAATATTCATTACAAGGTCCAAGTTTTCCCTTGAGAATTATAATTCATATCCAATTTAGTTGGACCTAATATTAGCCTATAGTCAGGTCATGCAGAAAACCAAGGAAAGGAATGAATCTTACTTGACATTTATGGTAGTAATAATGGATAACAGAGAGAAGGAAGAATTACTGAGTTCTTATTTTGCTTCTGTTTTCTTTGCCAAGGAGAATGATCTCAAAATGGAGAGAATAGAACAAAAATGATTAACAGGGTGTTGAAACCCAAAGTACATCAAGAGATGTTCAAAAAGTACCTAGATGCCCCCAGTGAGTTTAAGTACCAAGTGCAAACAAGCTCAATTCCAGACTGTGAAAAAAACACTGGCAGGTGTGGTTGGTTAGCCAATATGAGGAAGTTTTGAAGAATCAAGGTGAATTGGAGAAGAGCCAAAGGACTTGATATTGACAATGGTCTCCCTTCCATAAAGGGAAGGGGAGGGTTCTTAAAACTATTAGTCAGTGAGTTTGACTTTGATTCTTGACTTGATGTTCTTAATATTTATTATTAAAGGGATAACTTATGTGTATTTACAAAGGAAGTTGTAATCACCAAGAACAAGTTATTTCTTATTTTAACTATATCAGTTTATGATTTATTAGACTGGTAAATCTTATTGTAGAAACAAAAAAAAATACCAAAACTTGTAGACTACTCAAAAGCTTCATGTTTGTGAATGTGTGAATGAATATCATTAATATTTTCTTCCAGAATAAAGTCATAAAATGTTGTGTGTGAACAGCACTCAGCAACATCACACGAGAAAATAAAGTGAGCATATCTTAAGAGGCAGAAAATGACTGCTTGTTGATGCGGAGTTTCAAAATTCATGTTCACTCAGACTATTAACTAGTTAGAACTAAGGCCAAAATCAGTATCAAATTAGACAAAAGGTTAAGAAGATACTGCCAATACTTCCCACAACTTCAGCCCTACCTTCTCAAACAATTCATCATCAATGACAGAAGTGGGAAATGGAAAAAGGCAACGATATTGACTTTGACTGTCATTATTTTCCCTAAAACACTTGACAAATATAGAGCTATCCAACAACAAAAAAGCCAAAAGTACACAGAAAATACATGATCTTCTTTCTAAGTGGAGAGACATTTATACGAAAGTAATACTAAATTATAATATTAAATTATTTATAAAACCTTATGGAGGAGAGCGGCAGAAAATTATGATCAACATCTCCTCATACAACATTGAAAACCAGCCTTCATAAATATTGATATGAGAACCAAATAAGACACAATGCCCTAAAAGCATTCATAACTGCAATTGCCATGTGGACAACACACAGATACAAAAAGATAAAGAGATTGTTAATGTTTCAATAATGATCTTTTTCCATTATTGTTGACAATCAAACTCCAACCTCTCAGTCTATGATGTGTTAAACAACGAGTAGAAACTACATAAAGAAGAGAATAGAAAGAAGAAACTGAACCAGACCAAGTACAAACTGAAGAAATCTATGCTAGAGACAAAACAATCTTGAAAGCATCGAAGAATATTTAAAGGAACGCAAGGTAACAAAAACCAATGGAAAATTATGATATTAGTCACATTAGAATAGAACACTTGATCACCACCAAAAAGGGAATTAAGAGGACATTAAAAACTATCAACTCATATACCTACTTGATTGTCTTTATAAAATCTTTATGAGAATTATCTATAGGCATATCAAGGTCATCTTTGATGAAAATATTAAAAGAGAATGGGCAGTCTTTTGTAAAGGTTTTCTATAGCAGACCACATCTTTATGCTTATATAACTGGATGAAAGGCACAAAAAATACAAATCCTATGTTTATTGTTGGTTGATAACAAAAACACATTTTACTCTGTAGAGCAAAATGCAAATTTAAAGGCTATCTTCCAACAAGCTTACTAAAGTTAAGATCATACAAGGTTCCTTGATGAACACAACTGCAAAATTTACTCTTTTTGATGACGCTGTTATTACTGACATTGGGCAAAGTATGAGAGAAGAAGATGGAATCTCATCAAAGGTACCCACTGCTATCATAGAGAATGCTGTTCTCTGGATCAAATGGAAAATAGACTACCTGAAGATGATGAAATATTTCGGTTGCCCTTGTTTGCAGATCATATTGTGCTAATTTCATTGAGGCCCAAAACATCATAGCACCTTCTCTATCCAAGTCCTGATTACTCAAAATATAATGGCCTGATAAACCATACATTAAAAACTAAAAGGATGAAAAATAATTCTTTTTCAGACTATAGACTGGAAAGAAAATCCATTGAATGATCCATTGATGAACTAATGTTCATCAGTCTACATATTTGATAAATGTATTGTGGATGGACAGTTAGGTCTAGTGTTGAGAGAGAGAGTGTTCTGGATTGTCTTTAGGAAATTGCATATGCTTTTAATTATACCTGAAATAAAAATAAATATTTAATGCACTTATTCTCCTTGAATTTTATTGTGAATCTTAGAACAGCACGCTCTTCAATAAATCAAAGTTTGTAGATGGCCCCAAAGGCACAAAAGAGATCACAAAAGTTACAAATAGGCTGCAACATATTTCTAATGATGACCTGTCTACACCCACGAATTGGTGTAGGGGGCATTATTACGACAAAATGTATCGCTAAAAAGGGAAGTGGGTCAGTCCTATGGTGCTATTGAAGAATAACAAAGAAATAGCTTGAGAGTTACACTGATTTCTGTGAAATTTAAAAATACATAAAAGAAGGCCTTCAACATTTAGGACAGATTATTAATGAAGAATCATATGGTATGAAAACATATGGTTAAGTTGCAATTTGCACCAATGAAGAAGATAGCCACATTAGTGAGATCATGGATCTCTGGGAATATTAAAATATCAATTAAATCATAGATGTCACACATTAAATTTATTGATGGCAAGAAATTGAGAGGGATATCTGATATGTTGGGTGATTTGACAAGGTACAAAATAGGGCAAATATAATAAGATGAAGTTTAATAGGGATATATGTGTATATTTATGTGTACATATATATTTATAGCCATATATCAATTACACAGGTACAAGACGGAGGTTGTATGGCTACAGAAAATTTGAAAAAGGAGGGTCTTCATGAACTACAAGTTCAATATGAATCAATAGTTTCATTTGCAGCCAAAAGAGCAATTATTATTTGAGACTTCATTAAGAGAGGCCCAAAAGAGAGAGGTACAAATAGCACTTAGTTTGGTCAGCTCAGATCTAGAGTATTGTACTCCATTCTGGATACAATATCCAGTAAGGTCATTGGCAAATTATTTCATGTCTACACAGGAATGATCAAGAAGTAGGAAGGGAACTAGGGAAAATTCCATATAAAAATCTGTTGAAGAAACTAAAAATGTTTAGCTTAGAGAAGACTAAGAGTCGTCAAGATTGCCTTCAACTATTAAAGGGAATATAGAAAAGAACTTAGCATTGTAGAAGTAAGGAGAAACAAATGGAACTTTTGGAGACCAACAATTTAAGGAAAAAACTTCTTAACATTTTGAAGTGTCCAAAAGAGGACTGGGCAGCCTCATGAGTTTGTTGGCTTTCCCATTTCTTGAAACCTTTAAACAGAATCTGGATGACCACTTCTCTGGGCTATTTTAGAAGGCATTCCTATTCACACAGGCATTGAAATAGATGACTGCTGAGGTCCTTTTCAAATGTGACATTTTATGATTTTGTTACGCATATTGCACTTCAATATTTGCAAAACTCTTTCCTCAGGGTAGCTCTGTGAAGTATATAGCTCAAAGTAAATAGCTCAACTATGATTCCCCTCATTTTATAGGTGAGGAAACCAAATCTCAGGCAAGATAAGTAATTTGCCCAAGATAACAGAATCTTCTGATTCTAAGACAAGTACTACACCCCACTAAAATTCTATTTTCTGATTTTCATTTTTCTTTTTTATGTAAATTTTATTTTTAATTTATAGAATAAAACAAGCATTTCCATAACATAATAAGATAAATAAGATGATTGCACATGAAACTGCAAATCTGCTATGCACAGCTTGTTATTCCTTTTAAATATATAAAAAATGATCATGTATTTTTTCCCTTTTTTTATTCCCTCCCACCCTAGAGATGGCTACATGTTTTTTAATCATTTTTCCTTGAAGTTCTCTCTATTTAGATTTGACAGCATCTTTTTTACAACCATTCTTGCAATTAACCCATCAGAAAAAAAGTATTATTTTGAGGAGATATGGTTTCAAATCTCTGTTTCTACTAGTTATTGTTAGCAAATTGTCTCACATCACTGAAACTCAATTTCCTCAATTGTAAAATGGTAGGATCAGATTAGAATAATTCAATGTTCTCTTCTAGTTCCAGAGTCTATGACTGGAAAAAAAATTCGGAGCACCCATTTCATGCTCCACACTATGAATATTGGTTCTAATTTTCACCACAACTATAATGTTGAATAACATCTTTAAGAACCTTTCCTAAAATGTACATAAGGGATACCAGGGAATCACCTGACTAGAGGATTATACTAGTGGGAGGACTTTAATATAATTTTTTTCCAAGTGCATATATTTTCAATACCAGGAAAATTATGTTTTCTGTGGTGAAATCCAGCCACATATCTTTTAGGGAAGGCGCAAAGTGCCTGGTGGACAATAAGGCAGAGGGGGTTCAATTTGCAAATGTAGGGGGACATAACTTAAAATGTTTTCAAGAACACACGGATATCTTTTCCTTAGCTTGTGCCTTGGTACATTTTGACCCCAAAGAAGGTCTGGGTTGAAACTCTAGGAACCTTACTGAATGCTTAGACTAAATACTTCAAACCTACAGGTGGCGCTATTGATATTTTTAAGGAATAATAAAAATAATAACTAACATTTATATAGCACTTACTATACTATACTATACTATACCATACCATACCACACCATACCATACCACACCATATCATACCACACCATATCATACCATACCATACTTGACTGTACTGTACTATACCATACCATACCATACCATACCATACCATATCATACCACACCATATCATACCATACCATACCATACCATACCATACCATACCATACCATACCATACCATACCATACCATACCATACTTGACTGTACTGTACTATACCATACCATACCATATCATACCATACCATACCATACCACACCATACCATACCATACCATACCACACCATACCATACTATACCATACTATACTATGCTATACTATTTATATACCACTTACTATGTTCCAGCACTGTGCTAAGTGCTTTACAATTATTTTCTCATTTGGTGCCCACAACAGCCCTGCAAGGTAGGGGCTATTATTATCCCTGTTTTACAAATATTTACAAATCTGAGTCCAGATTTGAACTCAGGTCTTCCTGACTGCAGGCCCAGTGGCAAGGAAAAGCCTCTAGAACCACTGTACTAACGTAAAAATAATAGATGATCAATGTGAAGAAAAAATAGATTTTGATTTTAATCATGCAGATGGCCTTCTACCTTGGCACAGAGTGGGTTCTCCAAGTAGAAATGGCAGTGGAAAAAAAAGCTCTGGCAAGCCATACCAAGTGAATGTTCTTTCGCTATATATGCCAGGTGGCAGCTATCCTCAGAGGACCATGTAACCATGTAATCCAAACTAAATTTGGAAAGGCTCATAAGCAGAAGTTAGTTCACCAGGAGATAATTGTTTTGGCCACTACAACTAATGAAGACAATTCTTGATAGTGATAAATGGCACATACTCTTCAAGTAAATCATGGTTTTCTGAAATCATTCAAATAAATATCAGTAGGTAAGTGAGTACAAACAATTTCAATGTGAGGGCACCCCTGGGGTCTAATCTCCTCATTCTACAAATGTGAAAATTGAAGCCTACAGAGGCAAAGTAATTTGCCCAGCCTCCGGTAGTCCATACAGCAGAACCTGGACTAGACCTCCATTCTACTGACCACCAGTGAAGTGGCTTTTCTCCTTCCCTTCAATAGCCAATTCAAAAACAAAAACAAAAAAACACAACTCCCCACAGTTCATATCTAAGAACATTTCCTTCCAGTTCTTGCTCTGTCATTTTTTTTTTACCATGACTGGCCATCGTGTCTTCAAAATCTTCCAAACACTCTGGACCTTCATCTTCTACTCTTATTTTCATTAATTGTTATCCAAATCAATATTCCACCTAAGAAATTAGCATTTCTTGTGATAAAAAAAATCTGATACTTTAGATAATGGCTATCTGAAAATAATTTACCCTTTTTCTGCCCCTGCCCACTCAGCCAAAAGAGAAATTTAGATCTCATTTTAATATTCATTCAGCAAATAGTTATTAAATGTTTATTTGTGCTATGTATTGGGGGGAAGGAAATTAATTGGTCACAGTCTTTACCTTCAAGTGAGAAAGGTGCACAGAGAGAGAGAGAGAGAGAGAGAGAGAGAGAGAGAGAGAGAGAGAGAGATCAAACAAGTATAAGAAACAAGAAAAAGTAATGATAGTTTCTTGCTAATGTTATCAAAAAAGACTCCACAGGGCAGGTGACTTTTGAGATGGACACCAAAAGGTTCATATGATTTCAATGTGATGGAGTGTTCCAACTGGAGAGAAAGAATGAGAAGAAGCAAAAAAAGAATATGGCAAACCTCTATACAAGACATGTCAAATTCCAATTTTTCAGGAATATGTAATATATGGAGGTGCAGTAGTGAAAAGTAATTCTGGAAAGGTGAATTGGGACCAGATAGATGGTGATGTGGGAAGATTCATCATTGTCAGGGTGATGTCTGGTGCAGAAGAATGGAGAAAGAAAAGAGGCAGGAGAATAGATGTTTGGCAAGAAGGTCAGTAATTGTAATAGAAATGAAAAGGAAGGGATAAATCAATGAATGAGTATTTATTATGCATATACTACATGCTAGTTCTTAGGATATGAATACATTAAGTGAAACAATCTCTATATTCAAAGAACTCACATTCTAACAGTGCAGGCAATATGGACACACATATTAGTATATACAGGGTGTTCCTAAAGTCTGGACACATGGGCAAAATGTATATTTTCAAGAAATGAAATGAATGAAATTTTCAACCACATTTTATTTAATTGCAATATTAACAAATAGCATCTTCAATAAGATTTCCATCATTTGGGATGCAAAGGTTGATGTGCTTTGCAAGATTCGTGTGAGCTCAATGCAACAACTCCACATTGCTGTCAATTTTCCTATGTGTCCAGACTTTAGGAACACCCGGTACAGAGTGAATATAGAGTACAAATAAATACAAAATAGTTAGCTACAAGAAAGTTTGTATGGGAGGGCACCAGCATGTGAGGGCATCAGGAAAGGTTTCACATAGAAAGTGGTTCTTGGGCTACATCTTGGAGGAAGAAGGGGATTCTGTGAGGTGAAGGTGAAGGTGAGGAGGGAGCACATTCCAAGCAAAGAAGATGGAGTGCTCTGTGTAAGGAAGCTAGAGAGAAACCAGTTTGGTAGGATCACAGAGGGTAGGAGGGGGAATGATGTGCAATGAAACTAGAGAGATTAGCTGTGGTCAGGTTGCAAAGGGTGTTAAAAGCTAAACAGAGGAATTTATATTTGATCCTAAAGGGAGCCACTGGAGTCTATTAAGTAGTAAAGACATTTGAAAAGACAGATGGGAGAGACCCTGTGAATAAAAAATTGTCAGAATTTGGTGATTGCTTACATGCAAGGGACAACTGAGAGAGGAAAGAAGCAAGGATAATTCCAAGGTGTCAAGCCTGAGTGAATAGAAGAAATAAGCAAGTTGGGGGAGATGAGCACTTGAGAGGGAAGATGGTAAATCTGTTCTGATATGTGGAGTTTGAGATGCTAGAAGGTCATCCAGATGAAAAGGTACTGTGGGCATTTAGAAATACATAAAGGGACCAGTCATCAGGAAAAAGGTCAGGGTTAGAGATAAAGATTTGGAGACAGAAAGGTAACTGTTAAAGCTATTGTAAGTGATGGGCTCAATGAAGGAGGGGTGTATAGACAGAAATAAGAAGACAGCAAATTATAGAAAACTGAAGAACACTCACATTTAAGGAGTGAGTGTGCATATTATTTTTAAAGAAAAAAGGAGAACCAGAAGAGACATAAAAGGAATAATCAGAAAGCTAAGAAAAGAACATAGTCATGTAGTGTAATAGAATAACCTCTAAATTCCATGACTCTCTGAATGGACAAGATTTCCAATGCTTGCGGCACAAATATCCCTGATTCATGTGGTCTTGCAAATATTCCTCTTGAACATTCCACTACCATCTTCCAAGCAATAATTTGGCTTCACAGAGGATATAAATCATTACCAGCCCAGGCTATAGGCTTGGAATGTGGGAGAAAGTCAGTATCTATTTTGAAGTATCCTCAAGATGTATGCCTGTCTCTCCTTCCCTTTCCTTCATGGAGATGGATACAACTTGGCTGGATGAGCACATGGCTCATGAATAGAGGTGGTAGGTTTGAACTTAACTCACCAGGAATGATAGAAGCAGGTGGCTAGGCAGCATGTAGTTGCTAGATGTTTAGGGTAGGACAAGAGGACATTGAGAAGCCCCAGCATCTTAATTAGGGTTAGCCATTATATGGATCACTTGATCAATATAATTCAAGGCTCAAAGCGGGTTTCTTTGGCATGAATTTGGCCCTCTACCCTGATGAAATTAACCAGAGAAATACCACATCTTAACTTTATTTTGGACTGCAGAGACATTCCCTAAGCATCCAATAGTTATTTCACAATATATGGGCATCCCAAATAGAGAAAGGTTCCATATACACCAAAATATTTGTGGCAGAACTTTTTATATTAGCAAAAAAGTAGAGACAAAGGAGATGTACATGAATGTAATGGTTCTGTCTTGGGTCCTACTCTTTTTCCTCACTACACACCCTTACCTGGTGACCTCCTCAGTTCCCATGAGTTCAATTACTATCTCTTTACAGATGACTCTTAGATCTGTATATTCAGTCCCAAACTAGCTTCTCTTATCCTGTCCCTCATCATGAACTGTCTACTGGACACTTTGAACTGGGCATCTCAAATTCAGTATGTCTAAAACAGCAGCTATTATACTACCCTCTTCCAAATTTCCCTTCTACTTTTGAGATTCTCACCATCCACCCTTGCAGTCATCCAGGTTTGATACCTCAGTGTCATCTTTAACTCCTCACTTTCATTCATCCCACATATTCATTCAATTGTTAAATTTTCCTATTTCTATCTCCCTAATTCCTCTTCTTCATTCATATGAGTCCCTATCTTAGGTCAGACCCTCATCATTTCTCACTTGGACTAATTTGATATGTTCCTCTTTGGGGCCCCCTGTCTCATGTCTTTCCCCACTCCAATCAATCCTCCACATAACCACAGAAGTGTTTTCTAAAGTGCGGTTCTGATGGTGTCACCTCCTTTAACAAACTTCATTGACTCCCTATTACCACTAAGATCAGATATGAACTACTATGGCATCTAAATCTTCACAACCTGGATCTTTCTGGCCTTTTTAGTCTTCTTACACTTTACTCCTCTCTAAGCACTAGACAACCCAAGTATACAGGACTCTTGCTATTCCACAACACATACATGATGCTTCATCTGTGCCTTTCACTGGTTGACCTCCATGCCTAGAATGTATTCCTTCATCACCTCTATGTCTCAAAATCCCTGGTTTCCTTCAGTATTTAGTTCAACTACTACCTTCTACATGAAGCTTTTCCAAATACCCACATTCTAGTATATTTGCTTCTAAGATTATCTTGTATTCATTTTGTATGTTTTATGTGTGAGCATGTCATCTCTCTGTTACCATGTAAGCTCCATAGAGATAATAACTATTTCAGCATTATATTTGTATCTCTAGAGCTTAGAAGAGCTCCTGGAACATAGCAAACAATAAATGTATCGATTGACTGATTCATTGATTGATTAATTCATTGATCGATTAATACCACTGGTCCATAAGAAGCAATGAATATGAGAGAAGCCTGAGAGGACTTAGATAAACGGATGCCAAGTGAAATAAATAGAATCACAATGAAATCGACAATGGAAACAAAAAGAAGAAAAGCAGAAATGAAATAAAACTGAACACTAAAAATGAAAAATAGCTATTAAAATGATCAAGCATGGGTCTGAAGAAGAGAGAAGAAATGCGTCTCCCTTTGTTCTTTGCAGGAGTGGGAAACTAAAGGTGTGAAATACTTTGTGTACCATCAGACCCAGCAATTTACCAAACTGGTTTGCCCTCTTTTTTTCTCTCTTTGTCACATGGGACAGCTCTCTGAATAGATATAGGGAGGGATATATTTGGAAATGAAAGTGATGTAAAAAAAAAACCCAAGGTATACTAATGAAATAAATGTACATGGCAGTAAAGAATTAAACAAGCATCTATTAAGCACCTACCAGCCTACTATGCTAAGTGCTTTATAAGTATATTTCATTTGATCTTCATAGTTACTCTGTGAGTTGGCACTATTATTCTCATGATTTTACAGGTGAGGATAGAGGTTAAGTTATTTGCCCAGGGTCATATAGCTACTAAGTGTATAAGGTAGAATGTGAAGTCAGATCTTCCTGACTCCAGGCCTAGCACTGTAGCCACTGTGCCACCTAGTTGTCTCACTATGGGTGTTATCACTACTCACTATGGGTATTATTTCACTACTTTTATCCCCATGCCTTTAGTTTTTACCCTGACTCATTCCTTAGTTTGGGCAGCAGACATAACCTGCCATGATCCAGTTCCATGATATGAATGACTACGCAGTCATTTTGCCAGAAGACATGGCCACACATCTTCCCCTATTATACACTCACTGACTGGAGCAAACCATTCCCTTTGGAAGCCAATGGCTAACATTCTTTCTCCCATTTAGAAGTGATTCTGATTTCTTAGTGTATTTACCTCTTACTGCTTAAAACACTTGATATGAAATGACAGGCAGCCAGTCATTAAGAAAAATTGATAATCATGACTATCATAAGACTACATCGAGGATGGAAGGACTGTGGGCTACTACTGTCCCTGAGGTAGGCCAAGTTCAAGAGGGATCGCTTTTGTTTATGCCTCCATTCCAATAACCTTTTCAGTCCACTAATCATTCCTTCCTGAGACAGCTTTTTTAATGGGGACAGACTGCTGTTCTATGTATTTTTATACCCTTTTAAGACTCAGTGACTGTTTCAGAGTAAGCACAGATCAACAGCCCTGGACAAGCTTTCAGAATAGTCCTGTGGATAAATCCTCACTTGAAATGGTTGATGAGTTCAAGTACATGGCCCACTTTGGCCTCATCATCATCTCCTCCAAACAACTCTGCAAAATCTTCTAAATTCAACTCCCATTAGGCTTCCTGTCCATCAAAAAAATTACTTTTCACTCTGGAAAAAGTAATCTCTTGTGGTCTGCTTCCAAAATTAAATAGGT
The DNA here is from genome assembly GCF_011100635.1 of Trichosurus vulpecula. Taxonomy (NCBI): domain Eukaryota; kingdom Metazoa; phylum Chordata; class Mammalia; order Diprotodontia; family Phalangeridae; genus Trichosurus; species Trichosurus vulpecula. The sequence goes on along the minus strand of NC_050578.1, from coordinate 235,070,127 downwards.
GATGGATTGTTCCCTTAACAAGATTTACCACCTATAAATATTTAACATGGTTGAGTATATTATATCACAGTTGTTTTGCAGTCATAATTTTCCTTTTATCTGGTGCTACCCAAGGACAAATGAAATTAAAACGTTCTCCAGCTTTAATGGACTGTACAAAACACAGAAGTTCAGGCCTTCATCATTTCCCACTTGGACATGACTCTCCATCTCCATTCTCTGGGCCTTTGCACCAGCAATCGTCCCACTTAACCTCAGCCTCTTAGAATACCTCGTTCCCTTTAAAGCTCTATCTGTGACATATATTTGACCCTTTTCCTGAGCCCCATAACTACTGGTGCCTTCTTCCCCACCAAATTACATTGCATTTATTCTGTATATACATCTGGTCTCCTGAAATAAACATGAGATTCTTGACAGCAGGGGTTGTTTCATTTTGGGTTTTGTATCCCCACGGTGACTAGTGAGCAGGAGCTTAATAAAAGCTTGTGTATTGATTGATAGTAAAAGTCAAATGGCATAATGTCTGAAGATAGTTGGTAGACTAAAGCATTACACAACCATAAGTATAATGTTAAGTGTAAATTATTATTGTTGCCATTATCTTGGAAGCGCCTAAATCAGTATTTTTTAATGAGCTTTTCGATGTTACACTTAAGAGTATCTAGTAAGAAGTCCATCATTTTATATCATAAGGCAGCATGATGTAGTGAATAGATCACTAGACTGGGAGTTAGGATTAATTATATTTGAATAGTAATAGCTAGGATATTCACATAGCACCTTAAGGTTTGCAAAGCACTTTAGAAATAGTATCTCATATCATCCTCACAACCTTGAGAGACAGGTGCTATTATAATTCCTACTTAACAGATGAGAAATTTGAGGCAGAGGTAAGTTACTTGCTCAGTGTCACACAGCTAGGAGCTATCTGAAGCCAAATTTGAACTCAGATCTTCCTGATTCTATGTCCAGAAATCTATCTACTGTACCACCTCAGCCTAATGCAGGAAGATAGGATCATAGTTAGTGCTATAAAGGTCCTGAGAAGTCATTCTGTCTCTTCTCCCAGGTGTGTTACCCTGCATATGTTACTTAACTTTTCTCATGCTCAGTTTCCTCATCTGTAAAAAAGGGGAATAATCGCATTAGCCTCAGAGTTATAGGAAGTTCAAATGAAATAAATGTTTAACATGTTTTACAAATCAATCAATTAATCAATAAACCTTTGCCAAAGGCTAATTGTGTTTTAGATACTGTGTTAATCTGGGGGTACAAAAAGAAGCAAAAAGCATCTCTTCCCTCAAGGAGCTTATAGTCTCAAGCGAGAGACAACACATTAAATATGTACAAATCAGGGAAAGTGATATATAAAAGTCAGCTATTATCATGACAATTCACAACCTCAGTTCTCTGGGCTATAAGGTGTCAAATAATTCTCCTTAGTGTATATAATTGGGAAATGTCAAACAAAACAAATAAAAATATAGTACAACATAGAGATATTAAATTGAGGTTTTCTAAGTCAGTATGTAATGAAACAATTTTGTGTTTTATACCTCTGCTCTAGGCAATTCTTTAAGGCTGTAAGAGGAAGAGAAGGTACCAACCTGCCTGTACAGAGAGAGTTTGCTCATTGGGAGTTGTCTATACTTCTGCAATCAAAGATCCACTTCCTGTCCCTATAGAGGATTATTAGTATTATTTTTGATTGCTATTTCTATATTTCTACCATTATGATCATCACTGGCTAATATTTATTACCCAAATATTTTGCAAATGTGGGAAATATTAGAGAACTAAAAAAATTGGGACAAGACTTTTATCGATTAAATGCAGCAATGCTTATATGAATTACCTAGGTTCTTCCCTGCCTTCCATATTTGGGGGTGGGAAGTAGGGGAGAGACCTACTGCTAGGAAAGGAGTGAAGAAGTTTAGCTTTGATTGTCCCAAACTGGTAGTCTGTATTGTTAGATTTATCTCACTTCTCCACCAACTTTTGGAAGTATAAACCAGAGGTATCTAACTGCATGAGGCCCCCAACATTTCCAGCTATGGCCCAAACCAGCTTAAAATGTAAGTAGGAAATATTTAACAAGATAAATAAAAATATAATAAAACATAGATAATATCACATTCTTAAACTAAGTCAATTTGTGCCTGGCTGGAATCCTCATGTGTATAGATTAGTGACCCCCATTTCTATTTAAATTTGATACTTCATGTGTAGACTACCTCAGAGCAAATTGTACTGCCCTTTCTGTTCTTTGGTTAGGGTCAGATTATTCATGTGACTATGCATTTTCCTTCTCTGCAAGCTACTGTCTAGAATCCTTCATCTTAGCCTGGTTTGCGGGGATTCAGGGAAGGGAGCAAGGAGTGGATTGTCTTTTGCTTTTCAGTATAACACTAGTAATGATGTTTCAATAGGTTTCAGGTGATCTGGAAGTAAACAATTACATACTATTTTAGGGCTTTTTTACATTTATTTTTATTTATTTTAGTAATCCATTGAGATGCTATTAGACATCTGTTCATTATTTCTCCAAATGCCAGCCATTAAATTTGCTTTGTAGTATGCTTATGTAGTATACCAGAGAATGTTTTCAATGTCTTCTTGCAATGTAGAAATCACCTCTCTCCAGTTTTAAAGCAATTATTAGGGACTTCTAAAATTTTAAAAGCCTTTTACTTTTCTCCCTATTGTCCTAAAAATGGGAATAACATATTATACCTCCAGTATCTTACCTTAGAGGATTGCTATGAGACTCAAATAGGATAATATAAGTAAAAAATGTTGTAAATCTTAAAGCCCTTAATTACCTTGTTGTTTGTAACCTTGCTCAGTAAAATTCAGTTGAAGAGGCCCAATAGCAAGTCATTATTCTACCATTATTCTTTTACGTTTCATATTATATGGACTATTGCTTAGGTGGATAAAATGAATGACTTTTGTAATTGAACAAATACACTAGGATCCTTCTGCAGGTTTCACTGAGAGAATCTTCATAACAACTCCAGTAGCACATGGGACAACAGAGATGATATGGACCTCAGCTTGTTTTGTTCTCCTCTGCTACATTTTCATATTTTGAAAGTTTTTTTATCCTATTTAGCTTGAAGACAATGAGTATTTGACATGGTGACATCCATTAAACTTATCATTCTTACCTTTTATGGATCAATGCTATGTCTTCAATAATTGTGGGCTAGCATTTCTGTTTGTAATAATGTTCAAATTCCAGTACATCTTTTTAGTTGAGTTCTCAAGAATATTTTGAGGTCTTTTATAATATAGAAATTTCTCATTTGTCCCACTTTTAAAGACAATGAAGAACAATCATTTTTTTTCATCCCGCCTCTTATCTTTTTTGATTGAGTTCAGATAAAAATGATCCTAGGACAAGTTCCCATTATCCTATTATTCTTTTAGATTTATCATTCTACTGGCTATTGCATGGGTAGAAAAAAGGCTACTTTTTATAGCTGAATTAAGACATTAGGAGGTAAGCACATCCACTACAGCTTCACTGAAAGCAACTTTCATACAACTCCTCTGGCAAGCAGGACAACAGGGAAGAATTTTACCTCGTCCAGTCCCACCTAATGCTGATCATATTATTTTCATTATCATTATCAATGAGAATAATACGCATGATAACAATAAAATGGACTCTGCTATGTCTTGATTCTATTTCTTTCCAATGAGAATATATAATGAATAGGATTGTCATACTTCAAGGAAAAATCTGACTTCATACTGAGAAGCATTGTCTAGGAATGCAAGTGATCATCACACAAAGTCTTAAATGATATAAATCATTTGAAAATTAGTGGATCGAGGTTCTCAAAAACATTTCAACAGCACACTTCCAATAAGAGGCATTCAGTCAAATGAAAAATTAATCTTAAACTGTCGTGAACAAAACTCATTTCTGAACACTAGGCTGAACCCAGACTATTTCTTTTTCTTGAGCAAGAACTCAACCACACTTTTTATAAAACAGGCAAATAAAGAAAAAAAACAACCCACCTATTGCAAATGGGCACCAAATATTAATTTTTGTCTTAATAAGCTATTTCTTTTGATCTTCACTCCCCTCCCCCAACACATACATACTCGCATGCTGGCCATTGAGCTCTCCCATATAAAGAAAAAAACCAGTAAAGCAAAAGCAATAACCCTTCTGACAATGTATGAAACATTCTGGACCCTTTGCACCCTACTTCTCTTGAAAGGAGGGAGGTGTGTGTTTCATCATCTACTCTCTAGAATTAAAAATAGATGGCTTCTTCATTTGTCTTCCTTTTAAGACATACACTACATATATACGTACATAAACACACACATATTTCTTTGAAATTACTGAATTGAAACACCAAAATGCTACCTAAGGTGAATCAAAGCCAAATGGCTTTGGTTTAAATATCTGCTTCTCACAACTGAAAACAGAATTTAATGTATTTAAAATGTCCCTGTAGTATGACAGTGAGTCCTTGGTCAGATTTGAACAATTGAACCAAGGGAACACAGAAGCCAAGGAATGTAACTTCTGTGTAAAAATACTGACTTAAAATTTCCTTTCACAAATGAACTCCTAGATTTAGAGCTAGAAGAGACTTCAGACACTATCTAATACAACTTCATTATTTTACAGAGAAAGAAACTGAGGACCATGAGTTGAAGTGGCTTTCCCAAAGCCACAGATAAGTGAGAGAGCCAGGATTTTGGACCAGAAAAAATCTAGGTATTTTTCCCCATTCATTTCGCCAGGCATAAAAATTGGTAAATGCTGAGGTTTTCCCTGAATGTTCCTATCTATTAGCCCAGTAAAGTAAGAGTTAGATGTATTAATTTATTAGAGAAACCCTCCATAATGTGAAAAGATTAGAAATCTATTTGGAATTTTTGTTCTCTTAACCATTTCCTGTGTGGCAAGTGACACATTGAAGTTTGATGCCATTAAGAATGTTCAAGTTTTAAAAACAGATAGATAGTCAAATTCTTAGTTTTCTTTGGTACATTAGATGAGAAGATGGGAAATGCTGTGTAAAACACTACAGGCTTTTAGTTTTGCCTATGGATTAACAAAATCTCTGTGACTTGAGGTTAGATCATGTCCCCTATATCTCACTGAGTTTAAATCCTGGTTCACTAGCCTTGGTAAGGAGAGGTCCTATATTCCTGAATTAGTAGTTAACACCAGGAAAGGCACCCTGGGGTTAAAGATTGATCAACCATCATTGGAAGGGAATCAAAGGCAAGTCGTCTATGACTGAGCTTTGTACAGTTTAAGAACATTCTTATTCAGTGTGGTCCATGGTGAATTACTCATGATATTCCTATTCACACAATTGATTGGCCCACAGTCCCAACACCTTCATGCCCCCTATATGAATCACTGCCCCCATGGAGACTTATTCTGAAAAGTGACAGGAACATGGGTGGTATGCCATTTTAAAAGATGATATCAATCTATTTCCATTGTAGCTTAATGTGGAGCTGATGTATCTGACCCTGAGTAGAAAACTAAGCCTCTCCCAGAGGGTGAATTGGAGCAGGCTGATTCCCTGCTGCTTAATCTAATCAAACAGGGGCCTCTCTGTTCCTCATTTTGCCACATCTGATGCCCGAGTCTTATATTAAAAAAAGAAATACACATGCACAAACACAGCGCTCTGGGTCCCTTGGTACATCATTAAGTTGTAAAAATGACTTCATCACTCATGACAGAGAAAATAGATGGCCTCAACAGCGACATATGGCATCGGGAGAATCACTCCACCAGCTGCCCACCTGACACACCCCTCCCCCCAGACTTCTCCCTACCCCAGGGGGGCTGCCAGGGAGATTTCTAAACCATAATGCTGAATGCATGCAGGTCTAACGAGGGGGGAGGGAGAGAAAAAAGGATAGAGGCATGTGTCAGCCCCAGGGAGCCCTCTCCACCTCTGTGGGCAAGTGAGCTAGGCTTAGTTCATCATCTAGCTCAAGAGAGGCAAAGCATGGGGGTAGGGGTCCAACAGGGTCTTTCTCTTCTTGGAAGGAAGGGGAGCCAGACTGGAATCTCATAAATTTGATTTTTCTGGGGTCAGAAGTGACTCTATCTATAGATCATGGGCAGATAGATTAGGCAGGTAAACAGGGAGACAGAGTCACCTCTGACCCCATATGTGGGTAAAATCCATTAGTCCAGAAGAGAATGCCAACCCTTACCCCTTTGGTTTTTTTGTTAGCTGCCTGAGTTCTCTTCGTACACAAAGGGATTTCAGAATTGTTTGCCAGACACGGGGGTAAGAAACATTGTATTGTAGGGGATGTTATTGCTAAATTTAAATAGAGAATTTCTAAATTTCTAAATTTCAATAGAGAATAAGTCTGTTTAATGAGAATCCTAAATACCATATTATTTTTATTAAAAAATCTAGCTTATTTTTTTCCTTTTCACTCCTTTGTACACCAAATAAAGCAGACGATTATCCATATATACACAACCACCACTACCACCACTATAAATCCTCTTTATTTTGGCCTTGAACTATGAGGTTGTATGGATAAAATGCCTGCCTACATCTCTTTCAAAAACCCTACACTGTTCTTCATGAATGGATTTTATAACAATAACCACCCCTGGAAGGCTACATTTACTAAAACTGTTGGAATTTTTATTTTTTTATTTTAAAAATGCAAACACATTGGTAATTGACTTTTAAATTTATGGACTTGCATGTTTATTGTAGGGAACAAATGGCTCTCTACACGAATCTAGTAATAGAGAAATGTCAGTTTTAAATCAGGATTTGATAAAATGTTTGTAAAAATCTACTGAAAATCCTCACATCTTTCTTTTTCCAACAAAGGGTCAACAATGTTCACACCATTCTCAAGACTCAGTAATCTCAGGGGAAGCTACAAAGAGGCGCAAGGGCTGCAGAATCCATGACAAACTCTTGGTCTATGTCCCTACTGGTTTGGCTTTTTTTAAGAATAAAGAAAAGAAATATCTGTCATGATTTTGCTAGTGGACAAAGAGGCCAAAAGAGTTTAGGATCCACTGTAGTTTCAAAATGACTAAATGTCCCAATCGCTCCTAACACAAATCCTGTTGGTCCCTTTGGGGCCATTAAAAGCTTCTCTCTCTAATTCTTGGATTTTTCCCCTGGATTTGAGACACTCTAGATGATAGTCACTCATGCAGCTCGGGGAAAGTATGTGGTCATAGATAGAGTGCTTGAAGTCAGGAAAGCCTAGGTTTGAATCTCTCCTCTGATGCTCCCTAAGTGACCATGGGGCACCCTTCTTCAGCCTCAGTTCCCTAATCTGTCAAAAGTCAGCAGTGATATCTGTAAATGCTGTTCAGTACCTACACCTCACAGAGTTGTGTTGAGATACAAGCCCAATAATACTAAGTGAAGTGCTATAAGGGAGGTAAGCTTGAGATGAACTGGCAAGATGTTTAAAGGGTATTCAAGAGGCAAAAATCATCACAGATAGTTGGGAATCCAGCCCCAGGCATCACCACTTCAACTTTTGCTTCAGGTAGCATGATACAACAGAAAGAGTGCCAGGTTTGGAGTCAGAAGAATAGGGTTTGAATCCCAGAACTGCTACTTACTATGTGACCCTGGGTTAGCCACCATTTCATTTCTCTGGGCCTCAGTTTCCCCATAGGTAAAGTAAAGGGATTGGGCTAAATGCCCTCTGACATTCCTTCCAGATGCAATTCCATGATCCTTTGGTAATTGTGGGTGGGGGTTCTTTAGTCAAAGTAAAAGCTGAATTAGGAAATAAGATGTACCCCAGACTACAAATGTTGGCCTTGTAAACTGAAGGGGTAAGGACCATACCTGCGATTTCATTGTTCTATCATGCTCTATCTCCAATTAGGTCAATAACTTCTCTAAAGCTTAGAATCTAAGAGAGTTGCCTCTAATAGTAGCATCAAACTCAAATAGAAACGGGAGCCACTAACTCATACATAAGGATCACTGAAGGTATACATTGACTTAGAAAACCACATGCTAATATCAATTATGTTTTATTGCATTTTTATTTATTTTGTTAAATAGTTCTCAATTATATTTTCATCTGGTACCATACTGAGGAGTGCTGTGGAGGCAAGCCATGTGTTTGACTTCTGGCCTAGTGCACTGAATGGCTAAGAGACTTGCTTAGAGTGACATAGGCTGTCACATATGCGGTAGATGCTGAAGGCCAAATTTGAACTCAGGTCCCCTTGCTTCCAAGGACATTTCTCTTTCCACTATTCCACACTGCCCCCTCTATGAGACTAAATCTTGTTTAAGTAATGGGAAAATAATTTTAGACTTTAACAGGAAAATTCAAGTCTAATCTTGAATACATTTTTTCAGTTGGGTTAATATTTTATGTCTGTATGCTGAGAGTTTAAAGATGACATACATGTATTTTAAAGGAATAACACAGGACTGTTAACTGTCCATGAACTTTAGCTGCTTGAGTGAGTGGTGCTGAAATGAAGCCATTTGAAGGCTGCTCTTTAAAAGCCTTCAAATGAGATGTAGAGCATTTTCAATGGCCATTAACTTCAACAGTGAATAATGTCACTGAAAAGATAATTTAATAAAGTAGAAACCTGACACTTGAAAAGATGCAATTTTTTCACAATGGAAATTTCCCATTTACTTTTGTAAATGTTGAAATCAAATTAAAAACAAAAAGAGAGCTGGCAGATTGAATAATAGTAGCTAACATTTATACAGCATGCTAGCTTTGCAAAGTGCTTTAAAAATATTATTTCATTTTATCCTCACTATAACCCACAGAGATAAGTGCTCTTGTCACCCCATTTTACATATTAGGAAAACTGAGGCAGATCATTCATGATGACTACTGGCAACTACTAGACAGGTAGATAGAGATAGATGATAGGAGAGATAGAAAAGATAGATAGATAGATGGATAGATGGATGATAAATGTATGGATAGATTGAGATGGATAGATAAATAGAGATATTAGATTTCATCTTACAACCCCACAAGTGTTTGGATTGGTTTTATTTATTTATTTTTAGTTTTACATTATACTTTGTCTTGGTCTATTGCATTTAATGAACTATATGACTGTCTTTGCAAAGATGGGAAAAGCTGCATAACAGAATACACTAAAATTCCATTTGGATCACTTGCTTTACAGAACTCCCTTTTGCATATGCACTTTTTCTGTATTTGTTGCTTACCCTTCTGAAAAATGCAAAATCTGATTACCTCACTAGAACAAGTTCCTTTGCTTGTACTTGGCCCATGCAGTAACTGCTATAAATTTAGTAAGACAGCATTTGCAGCGAGGAAGGCACTAGAATATGAGTCAGAAGACCCAGATTCTAGTATCAATTTCAGTGTTGTCTAACTGTGTGGCTTTAAACAAATCACTTCTTTCTAGGACTTGCCTCATTTGTAAAAGGAAGGGATTGAACTAGATGACTTCTCTATCAATAGTCAGATGAAAAAATGCTCTCAATCACAATTGATTAGAGAAACACAAAAACATCTCTGAGGTATCACCTCACACCTATCAGATTGGTCAACATGACAGAAAAGGAAAATTAATGTAAGACCCTTGAAGCCAGGGACTGCTGTGGTTTTGTCTTTGCATTTCCAGTGCTGGAGCCTGCCACATTATAGGTGATTAATAAATATTTGCTGCATTGAATCAATACTGTAAAATGTGGGTTTGGGGCAGGCTAACATCTAAACTCTCCTGTAGATCTAATATGACTCTAGTTCTGATATACAGATGTCCTTACAATTCTTCAGAATGTCTGCTTGGGGATTTTGTACTTTAAAATGCCTCAATGGAAAAAAAATGTTGCATCTCTTCATTGGTTGAAAAGCAAATGAATCAGATTAACCCCAATTGTATAACTATATCAAAATACAGTTTTATTTGTTTAGCAATACAAAATATGCTGGGCTCCCCTCTCCCCCACTTATTTAAACAATAATATTCCAACATCCTTTATCAAAACAAGTAATTTTTCCCCCTATAGAATAAAATACAACACCATCATGATGACCAATTCTGCCAGTGGAAGCATGTAATATCACTTTAAGAATAACAGAGAAGAAAGTGATGTAAGAATCCTCCCTCTCTGGGGACTGAGCTCACTCTTTCCCCAGCTCTCCCAGCCTTTCATCTTCACAAATAAGAAACCAGGTGTGGATTCTGACCTACCTAGCCAATGAGCCAGCAACCTTAATTGTAACCAGGTATCGGACTGCTTTGGTCCCAGCCAATAGAAAGAAAGATCTATTTTTTTTTTCATTAAGAACATTTCTACGAGAAGGCATAGTCACTGAACACCTTTCCCTTGATGCTTTCTCTCCAAACACCTCAGTTCCTCCACTTCAGGATTATATGCATGAAGATACAATGGAAAACAACCTCCAAAGGGAGACTATTTTGCTCCTAGCGGAGGGATTCTGTCCCTAGTATCCTAGCCAAGGGAAATCTTATGCCATTTTTAGATAATTTCCAGGAAGAAGCAATTTTGGATGGGTATACAATATTTGTTGATAGAAAACTAGTTGAACTGAATCTCACAACTTCAGAATAGCTTTCCAGATAAGGAATGCAATTCTTTCCCTCTATTTCTTATATAAGGGATTTCTCTTGTAATGTGTGCTTTTAAATAATTAAATGTGTGCTTTCCGAACAACCAGAGGTAGTTAATGTGAGGTTAAAAATATCAGATAAATATTGATGTAAATCATAACTTTGTCACCCCCTCTTTTTTAAGGAAATTAGGCTAAAGATCTTAGAGATTGGATCAATATCAAACATACTGCCTACTAGAAGCATAGCGAATAGAGTGCTGGACTTGGAACTTAGAAACACCTGGATCGTCACACCTCAGACACTTTTCAGCAGTGGATGATTTGGGGCAAGTTCCTTATTGGATCATAGGTTCTTCACCTGTAAAATTGGGGATAATTTCAGCATCTTCCTTCATGGGGTGGTTTTGATGATCAAATGAGATAATGCATTAAAATACTTTCTAAACTCTGAAACACTATAAAGTCAGTTGATATTATTTTAGTTGTGATTTGTAATGAAAGTTACAAGCTTGCATTTTACATGAGACATCTCTCCATTTGGCCTCCCATCTTTAAAAGAGAGAGAACTTGGCAAATCCCAGGTGTTTCTGCCTGGCAGGAAAACCTTAGCCCTTTAACATTTGGCAAGCCTAAGGTTCTGACTTTCAATTGAGTCTTAAAGGTCCAGTTCTTGTATTTTGACATCAGATCTCCTCCTCAGTTGCTCATGCACCTAGAAGTAGTTCCAGGAATGGAAAATGCACTTAAATGCAGATTTTAAGTATTTTTTTCAAGAAATGGAAAAAAAAACAAGGCTGTCCTTTTCAGGAAAAAAAAAACAGCCTTGATGCTATAAGCTGGACTGAAATCAAGAAAGCTCTATAATTTATAATTAAGTACATTGAAATTAGTTTTTCCCTTAATGATTTCTACCTAAGGGCGCTTTCATACATGAACTACATGTTCATGGGAATGTTGGTCTCTGTCTCCGTTTCTCTGTCTCATCTCTGTGAGCGTGTGGGGGAGGGGTTAAAATTTGGGTATAGATATTATTCAGTCAACTTTATGAATCTATTCATCTATTCCATCCTCTTGCTGCTCTGAAAGGCTCCCCTGAAATCAGTGCCCTCTGCCCGCTAAGCCACAAGTAAATTTCCAGGAGTCCCGCCCAGGGCCCAGGAGAAAACTGAGCTGTCAGAGTCTGGAAGACTTGATCATTGTTTTAGAATCTTAGGTGAACCGAACTGTGAATGAGAAACACCAAGGGATAGGGGTTTGGGGAGACTGAAAAGGGGTGAATTGTGTCCTGGTACTAAATAAAGGCAAAGAGTAATTAATGAGGAAAGCGTTGTAAGCTTCAAATCGCTATATAGATGAGTAATCTTTCCGGTTATTTTTGTTAATCTTTAAAGCGCGATTTTTTTTGTGGGGATGAGAGGAAGCTAACCTTGGAAGGGGGCGTTAGAATCCGGATTCCAAAGACAGTCACAACCTACATGCTTTAAAAACAGAAGCAACCAAAAATGGGTCCTTTCTCCCCTTCATTCCCAACAATGCTGTCTTAATGAATGAATTTAGACCAGTTAAAATGCGAACGCCCTCCCTCCCCCAAAACCAAACCCGAGGTACCCAGCGGTCCGCGGCCCACCAGCTGTTCCCTGGCCCTGCAGCTTTTCTCAGTCCCTGAGTTCCCAGACTCAGGGACAGCCCCAGAGACTAAGCGGTTTAGGTGCGGAGGGGGGCGGGGTCGAGCCGACCATGAGGAGGCGCTAGGACCTCGACTGGCCCTCTCAGCCCTTGGGACTGAGCTGAATGCCTTGTGTCTTCCCGCAGTTCTCCGCGGAGCTAATTAACAGGTGGAATCACACCCCGGCTGCTTGAAAGCTCGCCAGACACCATAGAAACAAAGCCTTAAGACCCCGAGCACCATCTGCTTTGCGGGCTACGGGTGGCGGGCCTGCCAGGCCTAGGAGAGCTCGGCCGGCCGTCTGGTCAAAGCACCCGAACCACCCCCGCGGCCCAAACCTGGCTTTTGATTTTTACCAGTAAGAAAGAGGGAAAAGGCGAGGCTGCCCAAGATTTTAATGACAACAACAACAGTAATAATACTCCACCACATTCACGCATGGGCCCAAGTTCAATCCGGCCTTAGCCAGTTGCCCAGGGCTTCTAGCTGTGGTGGGTTTGGGGAAATCTGTTTTAGTTACAGACAGCAACAAGTCCCTTTTCACGCAATGGGATGAAACCCAAAGCCGTCGGGTCTCGCCCCAATCCTCGTTCCCCCAGCTATCCCTGACTGGGCCGGGGCTTCTTCGTCGAACAGTCTTTCTACCCTACAACCTGATTCTGAGGTCTGAGACCCGAGCTCAACCCAGACCCCGTAGAGCGCAGCTAGAATGCTAGGGCAAACACGGTAGAGGATAATTCACTGGGGTCCTTTATCCCTGCTGACCCTCCCCCTCTGATCTTTCCTCACTTCTCCAAGATCTCCGGTTTCCATACATTCACCCCTACCCTCAGAGACACCCCATGCTGGCTCCCAGGCCTAGGCAGTTACCTGTTGGCGGCCAGGCGGGACGCGATGTAGCCTCCGGGGATCTGGGTGATGATGTAACCCCAGAAGAAGGACCCATGGATCATCCCCACGGTTTCCGGGTCCCAGTTAAATTTGGCTTTCTATCAAGGCCAGAGGAAGCAGGAGAAAAGAGAAGAAATCGAGGGAAAGTTAGTGTGCTTACTTGAGCCACAGAAAGACTGCTAATTTCATTTTACACCTTGAGTTGCGAATGCAGATACAGGGGTCGATAGTGCAGTATGACCCGGGATTAGCTCTTGGAAAGTGTGTCGCTGCCTCCAGGGAGCCTAAAACTACTACATCTTTTTGTTTCTGCTCTGAAGGTCTGGCTGTCTGCAAGCTAGAAGACCTAAGCGCAGGTTTCCGGGAATGGGGTTACAGTGAAGTGCTAGATTCCCTATAATCGGTACATTGTACAGGGGGAGAGACCGCGTCTGAAAGGGAGAAAACCTATTACAGAGAAACAGGGGAATGATTCTTAACTTTACATTTCTAGCTCCATAATAAATATTCGCTGAATTAGGGGGAAATTGAACTGGGGGGGGAGGGGTGATATAAAATAGGAAAGAGGATCCGAAGATCAGGAACTGCGGGTAAAGCTAACAGAGGTGATGAGGCAGCTGACACTCAGATCAGTTGGGGGAGGGCAGGGCACAGGGAAAACGCGGAGACATGAGGATCCCAAAGGGGAAGCAGTTTTTATTCCGAAGGAAGCTGGATACTAGTTAGAAAAAATGAATATAAATGAAGCTGGTGTATGAAGGTCAAAGTTGAGAGCCAAGCTTTCGCACAAAGAGCCGGAGGAGCCTGCATTTCATTGGGGAAAGCCAAACCGAACCAAAATAAGCAAAATAATATGCCCTGGAAACTCTCAGTCCCAGACTAGTGCATCTAAGGTTTCTAGGGGTGAGAGATGGGGGTGAAAAGGCTGTACTCGGGAGAGCTGATGTGTTTTCTTGAAAGGAAACATCAAGTATAAATTCCTCTAGTCACATGCTGTCTCCAAGGTTACTTGTTTCATATATTTTGTTTATACTTATATGTGTGTATATATACATACACACATGTATATAAATACATATACATATGTGTGTATATGTACATACATATACATGTGTGTGTACACACACACATACACACACCCTTGGATTGTAAACTTCTTGAGGACAAAGTATCATTTTTGTCTTTGGGTTCTGAAAAGACCTGGCACCTAGAGGGAGCTCAGTAAATACTTGTGGATTGATCTGTGAACTGGCTCATCTAGTACTTCTGCTTAATCCTAATTTGCCTCAGCTTCCCTCCATGAGACCTAGAAGCAGTGGAAAATCTACAGCTCCCCTGGAGTCCTCTCTTTTTAAGTTCTAGAGTTTTGTTCTCCTGCTAAGGATTGGTAGTAGGGCTGGGATAGGAGTGACTGTCCAACGGTCTTGGAAAAGAGGCCCCTAAGGTACAATGGTGAGAACTAAGAAAAAAATATACTGGAATTATTGTTATTGTTTATTATGTAATATTTTGAGCAGCAGGATGTTTGAGTCCCAACTCCAACATCTATACTAGCTGAGTGAACCTGAGTAAGTCACTTAGTGCCAAGCAAATTTCTAAGATTATAAATCACAGAGAAGGTATCCATCTGTTTTGGTAGAGGAATTCACTCTACCAGTAAAATCACAGGTCCATTCTCATTGTCATCCCATAATATTATATGCGATCTATTTTCATGTGTGAGCATAAAAAAGGGCAATTTTGCCCTCTTTTTAAGTGTCTGGAAAAAAAACCCACTGGATTGGGAGTCAGGACAGAGATTCAAATGCCATCTCTGTTGCTTAAGACCTGTGTAACCTTGGGGAGAGTCACTCTCTGGGCCCGGTTCCCTCATCTACAAAATGAGAGTTTGGACCAGATGGACTCTAAGATCTTTTCCAGTTCTAAATTGATGATCTTATGACCATAGAGTTGGGGGTGGGGTTGGGCCCCTGGTGGTGTAAGAAAATGTAGAGAGGAGAAGAAGGGATCCATGTCCCCACAGTCGCCCACCTCCTTGATGATCTTCCCCCCTCGGTGTATGGTACTGTTGTTCACCATGTCCACGATGGCGACCCCCAGGTTGCATCGGATGCCGAAGGAAATGCAGAAGCCCAGGCCACTCATGATAGCTATGATATAGCGGCGTGGAAGGCCAAAGCAGGTACAGTCACAGAGTGGCGCCTTCTTCTCCTGAACCTCCAGGGGCTTCCCATCCTCGGTCAGCTCAATAGTCTCCCCAGTCTTCTGCTTCTTCTCGAGCACCCTGGAGTGCAACGGGGAGGGCAGCGAATGGGATGGGGGGAGCGGGGAAAAGGGGAAGACAGAAGGCTTTAGGGACTGCGTCCAATTGTACGCCCCGGAGCAGGGTTTGGCCCTGATGCTCTCCTGGTTGTGTTCACTTAGCGCCCTCTCCGGGGTGGAATTGGGGAGGGGTGCTTTCGTTTGTAAGCTGTCTGGGGAGTAGGTATGTGGTCTGTCTAAAATAAAAAGCTTCTTAACCTCGTCTTTGATTGTTGTTTTTTGTTTCTGTCATGAACCTCCTTGGTGAAGCCTATTGACCACTTCTCAGAAGAATGTTTTTAAAAGCATAAAATAAAATGCTTAAGGTTATAAAGGAAAGCAATTATATTGAAATAGTTATCAAAATACTAAATATTTAAAAAATAAATAAAAACCGTTCCCACACTCCAGGTTAAGAAACCCTTGGGAATGATTTTTGCAGCTGAGGGGGAGGGGAGGAGTAGGGATGACTTGATATGGGAATCCACTCGCCCCACGAGCTAATATTTTTAATCAAACTCCTTTCCTTTCTTCCAGTTTATAACCCCAACAGAAGGTAAACGCTCTAAGAGGACAATTGCTTTGTTTTTAGCTTTGTGTCTCCAAAGTTTCCTTGCCTTGCACACAGTGAGCGCTTAATTGAATTGAAATGAATTGAATTCCATTGGCTTTCGATTTTAATACCTTTCCTCCCCAAAAAAGGACGTCTCTCCCCACCCTGCCTCCAGTTACTCCTGCTGCTCCTTTGGCTCAAATACACAGGATGTTCCCTGCTCTGAAACCTCTGAACCCCACCCCACCCCCAATTCCTGAGTGATCTCCCTGTTGTTTTCCCTACAGGAGTTGCTCGAGCTAAGGAGAGAAACCGAGAAATTGGGAATGAGTTCCGTGGTGTCTATTTTGAACCACTCCACTTGTGTTCTTTCTCCCTCTCCCGCAGCTTTTACACCCTGAACCTTCTCTGTTATTACTCTCAGTACCAAATTCCTGCCTTCCTTCCACCGAGGTGCTCAAATATCAGCTAGCCTGCAAGAGCAACAGTTCCTCTGACTTCCCTGCGGAGCTTCGACCTTTCCCAAAGAGATGCGGGTTTTCTGAGCGTAAGGTGACGTAGCCACGCCCACGCTCCTAGTAGCAAAAGTGTTCTGGGCCGAGTGCTTCCTCAATCTGGATTTGTAAGGGGGAAGGACAATGCAGGGGTTCGTGTGTCACACCTGCAGCAAGCTCTGCCCAGCTTTTCTCCTTCGAATCAGCCCCGCCATGTAAACTCAAATCCTAGATTTTGCCCTGACTCTCTTCCTATATATGTGTTTTCTTTTCTTAAGATGGCGGGGAGGGGTGAAGGGAGGGAGAAGGAGAAAGGCCACCCAAATATATAGACAAAATTTAAAAAAAAAACTTACCTACCTCACATACATTTGTAATGAATTATTCACATTTCTCAATTACATACAGGGAAAAAAAAATGTGATGCGGCCCTTTCTAGATATTCAAATGCAATTCTATACACATTAAAAAAAATCAGTCGTGCATAAGGCATTTCCTCATTCAATGCAGACCCTGCACCACTTTGGAAATGCCCTTGTCATCAATATGTTAAAATTCCAAACCTTTATGAATGAATCTCATCAATGAATTTGTCTCAAAGGGCTAAAATGCTTTCCTACATTTGAGTAACAATCGTTTTCTTCAGAGAGTTTAATCTATGAGATTTCTTTTTAGACAAAGACACCCCCTCCCTCTTTAAAGGGAGTATCTTCCAGTAATGTTAGGACGTAATGGCTTCAAATATTTAAAGGAAACCTTTTCTTTAACACAGTATTTTCGGTTTGAAATAAGCAGGATCAATCAGTTCGGCCATTTTCATATATTTACAGTGTATATATGTATATAGATACATATATCCATGCTCACATATACACGTATATGGTTGTTTAAATATATGTGATTACATGAATGCTATTATCAAATCGGTTCAAAGAATGTAACGTTTGGAATGTGATTTTCAAGCCTTTCACAATACATGAAAACATAATAAATTCCTTGCCATCCTGAAAATAAATGCATCTTAGTGTTTATAGTTTAATATTTTAAATGATCCTTAACCCTAAGTTTTTTAATCCAATATAAGAATTTTTTTTAAAAAAAACCATATTATTGGAGGAGAAGAGGAAATGAAGATTCAAATAATGGGATTCAAAATAAATATAGGCTTTATATCGCCCCTCCCCATTCAAATTTTCCCTTAAAAAAGGAAAGCTTCCAAATCTAATCACCTAATCTCCACTCTTGGAGGAAAAGGTCTCCTTGGGTCGATTGGGTACCTGATAGAAGGTGATTGAATGAGCAGTTCTCAGTGATATTGTAGGATTGCAGTGGAGAATGCGGAATGTTGCCGCATAGATAGATGCAAGTCCTGACCAGAAGTGCAGGCAACCCGAGCTGGAAGAGCTGGAAGTATTTGAGCTACCCGCCTTTCCTTTTCTTAAAACTTCCTATTTATTCCTCAAAATGTATTCCTTTTTAAATCTGGAATGAAAATGCTACCCTAAAGTCCACTTTCTCTTGTTTTCTGTCTAATCTCCTTCGGAGTTGATCTCCTTTATCTGAAGAATACTCCAATAAAAGGGACAACCTTTATTTTTTTTTAAAGAAAGAACATGAAAACGACCTCTCAGGAGGCATCTGGAATTACCTGTTGTAACAGGAATCATTGGGCAGGCTACTATAGTGAGGTTTGGTTTCAAAATCATTTCTATCCATCCAATGCACTCAAAAGGATTATTCTTTTCATAATACAAACCCTTTCAGCATCCCCATAACAGAGACTGATGTCTGTGAGAGTACGAATAAATAATTTAAAAATACATAATTGTTTCTGTCTCAAACCCAGAAATTGGCCAGCTATCAATTATTGATATATATATTTAGTGTTTTTTTTTTTTAATCCAGAAGGCACATCTCCTGGGGGATTACTAATCGAATGGGCTTAATGCTTTTTGCATGGAAGGTATCTAACTCGAGTTTTTTCCAAGCAAACGATTAGAGCAGAGGGAAAGCCCATTGATAGGGTGTGGAGGCTTTCCCCTTTATAAAGGAGATGAATTCTGGAGTGGAAATCGGAGAAGTATCTGCCACTAATCATCCCATACAGATGGTAAAAGACACACACACACACACACACACACACACACACACACAGCAGACAGATTGCTGCCATGCCACATTCTTTTGCCAACCTTGGGTGAGCCCCAATGTTTAACCAAACAAACGTTGCCGATCAGATTACAAGCCCTCGAAACGGTTTCAGTTAACTGAAACCTGTCTGACAGTTTCTCCAGGAAGAAGCCCCAGTGAACGCGGGATTCGTTTTCTCTTACCTGTAGATTTGGCCGAGAGATTTTCCAGCCAAATTCTTCAGCCCCTCTTTGCCAGGGGTCAAAATCCTTTGTTTTATCGACTCCATCCCTGCAGCAGTGGCTCCTGGTGTGTACTAGGCTTGAGCTATGAAAGGCGATGGTTGCGCATATTGGCTTAATCGCTAAGGTGTTTTCCCCCTCTCCGTCTCTCTTTTCTTCCCCGCGAAATGGCTATTGGTGCGCCTCTGGGAAGAAGAATGTGAGTGAAAGGGAGGGAGAGAAAGAGAATACAACGGAATACAGCAACATGCAACCCACGGCTTTCCTAATAGGAGAGTTGCTAGACACAATTAGAAAGTCTTATTTGAAGGGGAGGATCCGGTGGCAGAGGAAGTATGCAGTGCCATGATATTTGGGCGGGTACGAAGAGGTCCTTCTTGAAGGAAGTTAGTCCACTTGGAAACTGTTTATAATCCTGGTTTTGAAGCTCTTTTCAAAAACTGCAGGATTTTAAAATAGAGGAAATCAGAAAGGTCTTCTTTAAGGGCAAAGCGAAGATAATAGCAATATTAGTCCTGTTCCGTAGCAATCAGAGCAGCTTGAGAAAGAACTAATGGATGATTTTAGCTCTCAGGTACACAATACCAACCCTAGGGTATCATCTTCACAAATGAGCTTCTGCTCCCTTCATGGGAAGCAATTCACATATGCGGTAGCGTAGAGTGGAGACGGAGAGAGAACTTGACGCTCCTTAGAACGAGATCAATGAAAAGCGAAAACGTGATTTAGTGAGACAAACAGGTCTAATTTTGGAGAGCACTGGAGTTTTTCAGCACTGGGGACAGCTCCCTCCCGTCGGGAGTCGCCACCGGATTTCAGGACCACGGACAGGACACGTAGGGCGGAGGGAAAGGTTCTTTGAGGCCGCTGCTCTGTCAACTTTCTAGGGGAGGTGGAAGGACAATCCTTCAAAAAGACCATTCTGGGGCTCTTCAGGAATGGATGCTATGGAAACCAACTAGAAAGATGTCATCATTTCATTGGTTTGCAGAGAGAATGGTGCAGTTGACTTGGCGAGGAAGGAAGAGTTTATTAAAAATTGACAAGTTACTTCTCGTCTCCCACGTCTCGCCCAGCACGCTGACGCCAGTCCGTCTTGACCCTGTTGCAGTGAGGGAAGATTACAACATATTGCATTTGGGTTTGCGGCGTGCTGGGAGGCAGGGAGACTAGCTTGGTATTACAGTTTAATATGGGCAAGCTCAGTAATTATTTTGTAAATAGATTTAGTTGCAACCTCTGAAAGAAAATAGGGTCAAACTGGAAATATAGCCCAGTTCTACTTATAACTGTTATTAACAAGTTCATTTACCTTAAATACATATGGCTTTTGCATGTGGGATTCTAAACCTTACTAATTCAAAGTGTTTTCCTAAGACAAGATGATAAGATGCTGGACTGATTTGTGACTTTGTGCCTTATTCCCATACACAAGCTGTTACTTTCTCTAGAAATAAAACACTGGTGATATTTTTAATAAAGCAAAACCTGGAAGACTAGAACAGACTCTGTTGATACATATTTGAATTACACTTTTTCCCTTAAATTTGTGCTGCCCTCATAGAACTGAGCTGTGTGTAAGCATTCAGCTAAGGCTTTCAGTTTCAATTGGAAGAAAATAAAATGTATACAGATCCATTTCATTTAAAATATGTTATGAAAATAGACATCTGCAGGTTAAGAAGTAAATAATTGATCACTGGATACCTAAAATCTTTATACTGTATGTATTTTGAGGAAACACCTCAAAAAGCAATTGGCCTTGGACCACATTCTGAAGGTCAATAAATGGGGACTTCTTTTAGGCCAGCAGGGGGAGTGAGTCCTCAAACTAGCAGTCTTTAGGAGTTGTTCTCCCCTTCTCAGAAGGGTAGATCTCAATAACTAATCATTCAGAGAAACAGCCTGAATGATATGAATGCCCACGGTTATGAATGAGAGAAAAGATGAGAATTTCAAGAAAAATTGTGACAAAAGACGTTCTTTAATGGACAATGTTAAGGCAAAGAATATTGGTATGTTCTCTCCTAGCCCCAACACTGGAAAGAAGATGTATATGTATATGCATATGTACAAATGTGCACACACACACATATACATACACATGTGTACACACGTACTATACATATGCAGAGACATAGATAAATATTATTCAAGGACACTATATCTGATATTCTGTAAAATGACCATGGCTATAAGGCCATTTTTTGTCTAAACTCTTTGAGCTTTCCCTGACCTGAGCCAGAAAGTCTGAATTCAAGAGTTTCAAGTCCTGAGAACTACTCTCTTCAATTTACAAGCTGAAACTTACCTACAAGTTAAAAAGAAAATATGGTTCACTGAAGCTACCATTACTTCTCCTCTACCCTAACCCAGAAAGGCTAGAGCCTTAAGACCAGAATTATATTATTTTAATCATAGAATTGAAGCACATCTGGAGAAGATGCTTTATGGAAGCACACACCAAAACACTTAACATTCTATTATGTCAGGCTAAATGTACATATCCTCCATCAATTAATTTATGCCAAGGTAGAAGTCTAAATCAATATATCTCCTATTATAAATCTCCCCAATTCTGATCATTCAGTTTATTTTCTTAGGTGCAAACTTAAAGTCCCTAATGCCTTTTCCTGATCCTTATTCTAGTCACCTGTCCTTTTCCATAGTTCTTTGCAAAGTACATATGCAAAGATAATATTTTGGCACATTTCATTGTGATCTTTGGAAACCTGGCTCTGTTGCCTAGAAAAATTAATTTAATCCCATAATTTTCAATCAATATTCTACCTCTTTGCTTTAAGTAAACTTAGCCTTCTGCTGAGTATACCACGGCCCTTAAAGTCCTCTTCATGGGGGATCACTCACCCTTGCTCCTACTTTCTAAGGACCTGGAGATAGAGTGAGCACACTTTTTAATGGTATTTTATTTTTTTTTCAAATCATGTGCATAGATAGCTTTCAATATGCACCCTTTACAAGATTGAGTTCCAAACCTTTCTCCCTCCATCCCTCCTTCCTCCCCCTCTCCCCAAGACAGCAAACAATCTGATAAAGTTATACATGTGAAATCATGTTAAACATATTTCCCATGAGTGATGCTGTGAAAGAGAAATCAGAACAAAAGGGAAAAACCACAAGAAAGGGGGAAAAAGTGAAAATAGTATGCTTCGATCTGCATTCAGACTCCATAGTTCTTTCTCTAGATGTGTATAGCATTTTCCATCATGAGTCTTTTGGAATTGTCTTGGATCATTGTATTGCTACAAATTGCTAAGAAGAACTAAGTCTATCATAGTTGATCATCGAACAATGTCACTGCTACTGTGTACAATGTTTTTCTGATTCTACTCACTTCACTCAGTATCAGTTCATGTAATCCTTTTCAGGTTTTTCTGAAATCTCCCTGCTAATCATTTCTTATAGAGCAATTCCATTACATTCACATACCACAACTTGTTCAGTCATTCCCCAATTGATGGACTTTCCCTCAATTTCCAATTCTTTGCCACCACAGAAAGAAATGCTATAAATAGTTTTGTACATGTAGGTCCTTTTTTCTTTTTATGATATCTTTGGAATACAGACCAAGTAGTGTTATTGCTGGATCAAAGGGTGTGCAGGTTGATAGCCCTTTGGGCATAGTGCCAAAATGCTCCCAGAATAGTTGGATCAACTCCATCAACAATGCATTAGTGTCACAATTTTTCCCACATCTTCTCCAACATTTATTGTTTTCCTGTTCTGTCATATTAGCCAATCTGATAAGTGTGAGTTCTTTTAATTTACATTTCTCCAACCAATAATGATCCAGAGCATTTTTATGTGACTATAGATAGCTTTAATTTCTTCCTCGGAAAACTGCCTGTTCATATCCTTTGACCATTTCGCAATTGGGGAAGCATGAGCATACTTCTTGCCCCCCATTATGACTTCCAGATTATTACTCAGCCATAATCTCTTGATGTTTATTGTTTTGAAGTCTGTGTAATCCATTTACACCATCCACTCTCATGTTTCTTGCTCTCATCTACTTACACACTTTTTTTCAAGGATTTTAGTAACTAGCTCATGATTTTAATTTTAACAACAATTAATTACATTCTTGATGAATATTGAAGATTTCCCTATTCATTTTACAGCATTGACAATGTCTCTAACAACCTGGCCACGCAATTTCTCAATTTTCTCAATTCCAATAAGCTCTCCTTTGCAATCCACTCCACATCAGTTTCTCACCAATACAACCACATCTTAGGCCTTGAAATCTCTCAGAATTGAATGACCTCTATAAAATTCAATATTTTGAACTTACACTTTAACCATAACCTACTATCCTTTTACATCTTTCACTCTCTCATTATTACTAATAAATGACCTTCAATCTCTTTATTCATAAAACTCTCTAGTCCATGTTCATCTTCCCTGCTTTGCCCTAGGCTTAACCTGAAGGGCTTGGCATTATAATCTTTCACTGGCTACTACCCTAAAATTCCCTATCCCTTCACTCTTCTTCTGTTCCCAACCTATGAATCTCAAGGTATGGTAGGTAGTCCTTACAATCTAGTTTCTCTGTTCCTACCCCACTGCAAGGATTCTTAACTGTTTATAACACAGCACTCTTTAGTAGCCTGATGAAGTCTATGGACACCTGAGAATAATGGTTTTGAATGCATAAAATAAAATACATAGGACCAAACAGTCAACAAATTGTGTTGAAATATAGTTATCAAATTTTAAAAATGAGTTCATAGGACCATGTTAAGAACTTTCACTCTAGGGCATATTACTGGGTCAACTCATAAAAATCAGCTTCTTTTCACATAGTACAAGTTCATGGTACTTAACCTCAACTGGGCTGTCATTCAAAATCCTTCCACTTCTATATATCATTATTCACAGCAAATTTCTCTCTCACACTTATAGACTTAGACTTATTTATCATTGACTCTTTGCTCTCTCATATCTCTCATATCCAATAAATCCCCAAGTTCTGTTGATTCCACCTCTGCAACATTTCTCCAATCACTCACCTCCTCTCTATGCCCATTGATGCCAGTCTAGAGCAAGGCTTCATTATCACTTGTCTAAAGTCAGTGGCCTCTTTTTATGTCTTCATGTCTCTGCTTCACACTCACCTGCAATCCATTGTTTCTACCACCACAGGCATAATATTTCTTATGCATATATGTCATCTTTGTTATGCATGCATGGCCATGTTACACATCCTAAAAAAAATCTCTCTTTCCTACCAAAGAGGCAAGATCAAACTCTTCTAAATGTTATCCAATGGCATCCACAACTCCATACCACTCTACCATTCCAGGCTTATCTCATATACCCACTCTCTTCTTCAGGGTATTCTCTCCACTGCTCTCCAAATACAGAGTGACCTTTCTGTCTTAATGCTTTTTGCTCAGGCTATTCCCTCCTCCAGGAATGATCCACACTCTCCCATTCAATCTTTACTTGATGGTCTCCTATTCAACCTTCAGAGCCCAACTCAAATGCTGCCTCCTCTAGTAATTTTTCCCTGATCCACATAGTTCTGTGTGACTTTTACCTCAGGTCTCACATACCAATCTGGCATTCTTTGGGAATCCAAGATACTAGAGTGCCTGGTGGCTTATATTTCATTTATCCAAGATAACATCAAGAGCTACCTAACTAATAGGGCAGCACCCTTCTAATGATGAAATGATGGTATTTGACTTTCTCAATCAAATGTCAACCAGGTCTCTCTATGTTCTTTTGGCACGGAGAAATGTAAATCGATAAATACAAGTAACCGATACTCTAAAGAACAATGTAAAACTAACAGGCATCCTATTGTTACATGGAATTAAAGGGTCATTTTAAAAGTGGCGCAATGTAACATAATGAATATTTGTTAAATATCTGTTCTGGAAAGAGTTCATGCTTGGTACTGGAGAACTTCAAAAGTTTAAATAAAAACAAATTCCCTGCCCTAATGGAATTTATAATTTGGATATGAGGCATGGGCATTTTGGACTCCTCCACACATTCTTTTGTTGAATGTTTTCTTCTGGTTTCAAGGACCTATAATTTGATGTCATTGATAAGGCCTATCCTTCCTTACAGGTAGTTTCAGGTTTCAGACTCTGAACATATCTTCATGTTTTCCATTGTCCTTTAGCAAAACAGTGATTGGAAAGGTGCAGACTTATACAGAGATGGTATAAGTAGTCTACTTGATATGACGCATGAGATCCTAGAAAAATCCTCCCCCCTTCCTGCCAAATATGTTCTCCATCTATCTTACATAGTATCTAAAATTTCAATAGCTTGAGTCATATTCTCCAGGGGAAAAATAATATAAATGGATCAGTGTGGGCACTTGACCTATTTTAAATCCTTAGTTAAAATCCTTAAATCCTTAGTTTAAAAAAAAGTATGATGTAGTCAAAAGAGCTCTGGATTGGGAATCAGGAGAAATTACTTCAAGTCATGCCTCTGCTATTACCTAATTGAGTGAATTTGCACAAATATCTTCACCACTCTATACCTTAGTTTCTTCATCTGTAAAATGAAAGGATTAGAGGAGATGGTTTCTAAAATTTTTTCCAGGTCTAATATCCTGTTTCCACCATGCACACCATCATAGATTTTGATGTAATCTCAGCCCTTAACAGCCCAATATTTTAATATTTTGAGCAATACATTAAATGAATATTAATTTTTAAAAGCCATTTAATTGTGTGACACAGAAATGTTTTTCCTGCAGTGAGTTCCATCATCTCATAAGAAAGTACTTTAGAACAAGATTTTGACTTAGTGTTGTATATAGTTATTAGTTTCATATATGATTGTTCAAGGAACCATACTAGATATGAAGACTAGGCTTCTAGTACTGTGTTTATGAATACCATTATTTGTACACGAATACTGTTTCTTTCTTTATCAAATAAATGGTAGCATGCCTTAGTGGAGACAAAACTTGGTTCCATGTCAGATGACCTGGATTCAAATCATAGCTCATTTACTTACTAGCTGGACTATGTTAAGCAAATCACTTAACCTCTATGGGCCATAGTTTCCTAAGATATAAAATGAGAATGTTGGACTAGGTGACTACTAAGATCTCTTCTGGCTCTAAATCTATTATCCTATTACAGTATGGTTTATATACTATATATATATATATATATATATATATATATATATATATACATACATACACACATGCACACATATATACATGCATGTATATGGAATTGTTTTATTAAATTCTTTTAAAAATATTTTTGTAAGTTATTGGAGAATAGAGAAAAGGTACAACAGCCACTACAAGCCACTAGACTCGGGTTCTATTTTATTCCCAACTCTGCCACTGCCTATGTGGCCTTGGACACATATATGGCTTTCTGGCCCTAGTTTCTCATGTATAAAATGAAGGCATTAGATTGCATGACTCTCTAAGATAACTTCTAACTGTACATTTTATTGATCATTTGGGGATTATTAAAATATCTTTCAAATGTTGCCCTCTAGTGGATGGACATTAGGACAAACATCACAGCTATTTATTTATTCTTATTAGCTATATCCACATTTCAGATACAAACTCTATATTTTTGCACAGATAACCTACACTTCCTGAACCTGTACCTATAATAATCTGTACCACGTAAAAATGTCTTGTAAATGAATTACATAGGCTTGAAATTCTGGCCTAAATTAAATCTCTAAATACCACTACACATACTTTGGAGAGAGTCTTTGATTCACATAACAGAAGAAAAACAAGGATTGAAATTGTATTTCCATAGATGAGACCATGAAAAAATACCATAAGCATTTAAAAAAAACACACACAAAAGATCATAGATACAGAGCTGGAAGAAACTTCAGAGACCATCTAGTCCAATTCTTTCTTTTATAGTTGGAATTGAAGCCCGGAAGGGGTGGTGACTTATTCTGGGTATCATATATCTGACTTAATAGCAAGCAAATTTTTAAGGGAATTTGCTGTGACATAATACTTAACAATATAAAATTATTTAAATCATTTTCCCATTCTTGTAAAAGAATATTTTATTCCATAAACATATTTAGGAAACAAAACTGTATGTTTAGCACATCATAATTGCAACTGGCTAATTTAGGGTTGGGCTATATGGCACAAAACTCAACATTTTACATGTCTTGCTTTGCACATAGAATTATCCAGTTCTTATCCAAGTGTGATTAAGTTGTACATGCTTATTTTGCTTATTTTCTTTTGTCCACACCTGTGATAAATTACTGTTAGGCAAATTATTTTCTTAGAGAGTTACCTGGGACAGTGAGAGGTCAAGTAAGTTGCCCAGGATCTGGCAGCCACTATGTGTGAAACAGGACTTGAACTGAGAGCTTACAGAGCATAAGACTGGCCTTCTATCCATAATGCCATTATGTCTTTCAAACTTTTCTATTATGGATATACAAATTACCAAAAAAAAAGTTGGGTATATAGGGAGATACCTGCTAAAGAAGCAATTTAATAAATTATCTTAATGTTACATTCAATACTAAAAGCAAGGTCCACTTGAGGTCATAATTAAATAGTTCTTTCCACTTGAAGCTACACAATCTTTAGAATTCATCTGTGAGTTGCTAGGTCTTTCACAGTTGATTATGGTTACAACATTGCCCTTACCATGTACACTGTTCTCCTGGTTCTACTCACTTCACTTTGCATCAATTCATATATGTCTTTCCAGGTTTTTCTGTAATCATCCCCTTCATCTTTTCTTATAGCACAATAGAATTCCTGCACATTCACATACCATAACTTATTTGGTCATTTCTTTTGTACAACAAAAAGAGATGCTATGAATATTTTTGTACATATGGGTCCTTTTAATTTTATCTCCTTGGAGTAATATCTAGTAGAGGTATTACTGGATCAGAAGTACAAATATTTTATATCCCTTTGGACATAGTTCCAAATTGTTCTCCAGAACGGTTGGACTAGCTTACAACTCTACCAACAATGCATTAGTATACCCATTTCCCCACATCCCCTCCAGCACTTGTCACTTTCCTTTTCTGTCATCTTAGCCAATTTGATGGGTATGAGGTGGTACCTTAGAGCTGTTTTAATATACCCTTCAATAATTATTAGTGATGTAGAGTATTTTTATATGACTATTGATAGCTTTGATTCCTTCCTCGTAAAATTTCCTGTTCGTATTCTTTGACAATTCATCACCTGGGGAATGACTCATTAAGGAGACATTTCAGTTATTACTATGACCATTTTACAAAGGAAGAAATTAAGTTTTGGAGATTTGGCCAGTCATGTGCCCAGATCTTCTCCTTTGAAAACCAGTGAAGCGGTAGTTCAATGTCAATTGTAATTATTACATCAAACTAGCAGTGATCCTAGAGTTGGAATCGATGGAGACTAATATTTGAGCTCTTCCGATACAAGAAGGGAGGAAGGAAACAAGCATTTTGAGCCCCTCCTGTGTTCCAGGCATTGTGCTAAACACTTTACAAATATTGTCTCATTTTATCTTCACAACAACTTTTTGAATTAGGTGCTGTTTTTTTTCCCATTTTACAGTTGAGGAAAATGAAGCAAACAAAGGTTAAATGGCCTGTCCCAGGTTGCACAGCTAGTAAATGTCAGAAGGTGAATTTGAATTAAGGTCTTCCTGACTCCAGGCCCAGGGCTCTATCCACTGCAAAGTCAAGAGAGGTAGTCTAGATTGGAATTGTACAGGCCACTCCAGAACAACTGATATCTTCTCTGACTTGGAATATTGTGTAGAAATAAGAAGTGGAAACAAAGTAGGTAAAAAAAAACTAGGAAAGCTAAAATAGCACAGAGATGTATCCCAGAGGAGACATAATAGTATAGAGGAAAATATACCAAGGAAAATGTCATTCCCCTGATAGGAAGGGATAGAAAGCTGCTAAATGTATCACCATGAATAAGCAAAAAATTCTAAAAAACTCTTTAAACTCTTCATGATTAAGCATTACCTCAATCTCAAGATCATCCTGTAGTCCTTATTCCAGGAGACTTTTCTTTTTAAATAGGATGGCTCAAATTGATAATTTTTGCAGAACTTTTTGGACATTGTCTTATTTAATCCTCTGACAAGTCTATGAGGTAGGTAATAGAATATTATTTCCATTTAACAGATGATGAAACTGAGGCTGAGAGGTCATGATGATGCAATTAGTGAATGCCAGAGTATGAACTCAAACACAAATCCTCCAATTCCCAACTTTTCCATTATAACACATTGTAGATAGCCACCTATTTTGAACAACTCAGAGATTCACTTGTCTGGAGGCAGGGAGCTCCTGGGCTGGGGCGGGGCGGGGTGGGGCATTTTAGCTCTTATTTTAAGCAGTTTAAGTAAGTGGTTACAGTGAGCCTTGTGTTGTTTTTAAGCTAAAATGTGATGTTTGGCCATCCCCACTCCCCAAAAAGTCCAATGTAATCAAAAGTTGTTAACAAAATGTTAAACTAAGTAAAGGTATATGTCTATGCCCTGATCCCTTTGTGAGATATAAAAACTTTTCTCTGAGTGAATAGAAGGGGTATCCCATTGGCTGATGCATCCAGGTCTATCAGCTTAGAAGACAGTCAATCTGTACATAGGAGGAAGTCAAAACTCTGAATAATTGTAGGAGAGAACTCTCTCTTACTCTCTCTCTTTCTCTCTCTCTCTCTCTCTCTCTCTCTCTCTCTCTCTCTCTCTCTCTCTCTTCTCACCCCACCCCATCATACATGGCTTATAAAAGCAGATTTACTTGCTCATCTAGCAGTGAAGAAGCCAAGTTTTGACACCAAGTTGAGGGAGCATGGACACATTCCAGACAGACACAGAGACAAAGAAGTCATATTAGTAAAAAGAATAGCTTTAAGAAGCATTACAACTGGCAGTAGAGAAGACATCCAGCTATGGGCTCAAGAGAAAGTTAAGCCTGGAAGTCCAGAATCAGGTCAAAGAGAAGACCACACAAGCAGGGAAAGGAGTGCTGGAGTTGGGAATTGCTTTGACACATGTTCCATGTACATGCACCTTAATATCACCATATTTTGAGTTTACACACACACACACACACAGAGAGAGAGAGAGAGAGAGAGAGAGACAGAGAGAGAGAGAGAGAGAGACAGAGAGACAGAGAGACAGAGAGAGACAGAGAGAGACAGAGAGAGAGAGAGTAGACATTGATAGGGAAGTATCCTCCAGGTTTCTGAGGAAGGATGTTTCTTAGCTCCTCTTCTTTTTATGTCATATTGATGAATGCCTTTTTCTTAGAGATAAATGTCTTTCTTTTTCACTTATTTCACTCATATCTGATTCTTCATGACTCCATTTGGAGTTTTCTTGGCAAGGATACTGGAGTGGTTTGTCATTTCTTCCTCCAGCTCATTTTACAGAAGAGGAAAATGAGGGACTTGCCCAGAGTCACACATCAACTAAGTGACTGAGACTGGATTTGAACTTAGGTCTTCCTGACTCCAGGCCCAGAGGTCCTCTATTCACTGCACTACCTAGCTGATCTTATAGTAACTGTATCTACTGATTTCCCATTCATGGGAAACACAATGGTGGGGAGCTTATGAGTTATAGTGATACAACTGGGTAAATATAGGGTTCTACCTTGGACGTAGAATGTAGAAGCCAGTCTCTGGGAACCCAATCCACAAATATGAGGGTAAGTTGGGGAAGTAGTATATGGGCCACAAAATGCATGGTTCTAAGTTTCTGAGTATATACATATGTAACAAATGGATACTAATTTTGCATGAGCATCTTAACTAGCATTTTTAAGTTTGGCAAAGAGTTTTCCATATATATTATATATTGCATATATAAACTACATATTATATGTAATCTCACATCATATATAGAATCTTATATATACATATGGGTGCACATATACGTGTATACATACACATATATATGTGTGTGTGTGTGTGTGTGTGTGTGTGTGTGTATACACATAAAATGTCAACCTTGCAATGACCCCATGAGCTAAATACAGCAGGTCTTCATATCCTCATTTACCAGATGAGTAAAATGCAGCTCAGGGAATTTTAGGACCTTGTCTAAGATCACCCAGCAAGAAGAATGCGTGAAACGAAGGCTAAAGGCAGCACATTCCATTGAAAACCAGATTCCAAGAGTTCTACTCAGTCTGTCCTAGATGCAAAGTCATACAGCTGTGTATTTTTCTATTTAAAGAGCAATGCTTAAAAGGGGCACCCAGCTACCACATATAGCAAGGTATAAGTTGGTCAAGCATATAGATCGACCTGAATTTTCTGCTCAAGGCAGCATTTTCCCCAAGTCTGCTATTTAAATAGCTGCTAGAGTTCATCCCAAGCCCCAGTGTTGTTTGCTACAGGCATGATCTCTAGCCTAGAATGGCATCCGGATGGATTCTCCTCTGGAGCCTACAGGAAGCAGAGGTCAAGACCCTTAGTTTATAGGATACATGATTTTTAATTTGAGGTCAGGAGGAACTCTATCTTGGTTTTATGAACCAATGCGGTAGTATAAGGTATTTCATTGCTGAATGGACCTTGGAGATAAGGGTGTGTGGGTGTATGTGTGTGTGTGTGTGTGTGTGTGTGTGTGTGTGTGTGTGATTTTAATACCGGACTTGTGATTTTATCAATGTTGGAAGTACATACGTGAAGTGAGAAGCTTCATTTTCCGATGCAAACTGGTGCTGTCTCTACCATTTAGAGTCTTAGAGAGTTGTTCTGGGCACTGAGCCATTAAGTAATTTGCCCAGAGTCACACAACCAGTATATGTCAGAGGTGGGATTGAACATTGGTCTTTCTGACTTTGGAGGCCAGCTCTCTGTCCATTATATGATGCTGTCTGTGGGGCCCTGGAGTTGAAATAGAATCATTCCAATTAATTCATTTTAATTCACCTCAGTTCATTTCAGCAAACATTTATAGAGCATCTACTCTGTATAGAGTCATGTGCCTAGCATTATGAAGGCATGGATTTTAGATGAGAGAGGATATGCACACTCAAGAAGCTTGTAAGTGAGATGGGGAATAAGACTCAGGTTTCCAGAGAATGCGGGAGTAAAAAGGGCATGAGATCTGGGGCCAGAGGACCTGTATTCAAATATGCCACCTGTTTGCTATATGTCTATCTTAGGTCACTTTTATAAAATGAGGGAGTTTGGTGATCTGTGAGTTCCTGTCTAGAAACCACACACACACACACATACACACATATACCTCCAAGGCCCATTCAATAGTGAAACACCTTATACTACCTACCTTATTCTACCATACTGGTTCATAAAAGCAACAGACAGTAATACATGGCCAGTGCTTTAGACAGGACCTAAATAGAAATCCATACATTTCATTTAGCCCTTCCAGTGAACAGGGCTGATTATTCCAATGGATAATGCTGCCTTTCCTTTCTCTACCTTTTAATTATTTATCTACAGAACCTGCCATGCCCCCATTGACTCTGGGGTCCAAGGCGATGCATGGCTGACAAGTTGCTAATTCAGGGGCTATTATGGTTGTACTCACTAGAGCTACATAGGACTTTCACTCCACAAGTATGTCTCGTGTGGTCACTATCCTAGGTGGTGCTGTGGACAGAGCACCAGGCCTGGAGTCAAGAAGACCTGAGTTCAAATTTGACCTCATACATGTACTAGTTGTGTGACCCTAAGCAAGTCTCTTACCCTCTTGTTTGCTTCAGTGCATGATCTGTAAAATGGAGATAATAGCCCCTTTCCTTCCAGGGTTGTTGTAAGGCTCAAATGGGTTATTAATTGCAAAGTGATTATCATAGTGCTTGGCACATTGTAGGTGCTTTATTGATCTTAGCTATTATCATCCAAGCATCTTAATTTGAACTAGAGCTGATGGGCTAAAAGAGTTGGGAGCACATAACCAATCACACCAATAAGTGTTGTCCTGGAAAAAGGATATGGTCCTGTGTCAGTTTCCTCATATAGCAGCATGGTGCAGTACTTGGAGCCCTGGTTCTCAACACTTAGTTTGCTGTCGCCATGGTATTCTTTGTAGGGATCACTTGCAGAACACTAGCCACATAAATATAAAACAACTCCCCCCAAAATAAGCATTCCTAGGTAGTCAGGCTTGCAGAATTTTTATTCAAGGCTTGGGATTCTTTGATTTCTTCTTTCTGATCCCCTCACACTCTCCTTTCTTTACTTCCTCAGAAATTAGAGTGTAGAAAGTGGCTTTTCATCTTGGCAGATAGAACTGATCCTGAGACTTTTCCAGAACCAGGCAGGACAGGTCAGGTAACAACCTGAATTTGGCTGGGGAATATGGAAGTGTCAGGGTAAACTAAGAAGACCCACACTGGGCTGGGGTGGAGTGGGATGGCTCTGTGAGATAAAGGTTTGCAACCTCTTGCATTTCAAGAAGGCATTTTGTTTTCTTTGGGCTCTGGTGGTTCATGATGTTAACTGCAAGCTCAAAAGCCACAGAATTTGTGAATGAGGCCAAAGTGGTTTATCTGTAATTAATGAAGCTTTAAATGGTCACATGGAGAGAAAAATTCCTTAACACACCTACTGAGACTGACAGCATGCTAGTGTTCTGTGGGGCACCCTTTGAGAATCACTGAGTTGTAAGGTTAGCCTGAGTTACAGTCCCATCTGTGAAACATAGAAGCTGTGGGATTACTGGTAAGCCATTTAACCTCTCAATAACTCAGCCAGGTCTCAGACTTTAAGTTAACAAGGAGTTGCTGAACTGCTTTGATGGAGGAAGTTTATATACTTGGAGTCCCATGCACTGATAAAATCACCAGTCTGGACCAAAAAAAATGTGGAATGGGGTTGTGATGATAATTTGACTGTAGCATCAGTTACCTCTGTGATCGCCAGCGTTGCTTTGGCAGGTCTGACTGTCTAGGCGGGTTTCATTTTGCTGTCTCAATGCCCCCCATGCCACCCTCTTGACATTATATGCTTGGTCTAGGAAGACAACCATCTTGATTAGATGGTTCTTCTTTTTTTAAAAAATTACTTATTTATTTTTAGTTTACAACATCTAGTTCCATAAGCTTTTGAGTGTTAAATTTTCTCCCCCTTTCTCCCTTCCCCCCTCCCCAAGATGGCATGCCATTTGATATAGACTTTTCATATATAGTCATATTAAATATATTTTCACATTATTCATGTTATAAAGAAGAATTATAACCAATGGAAGGAACCACAGAAACGAAAAAACAAAACAAAACAAAAAAGAGAGCAAATCATATGCTTCAATCTGCATTCAGACTGTGTAATTCTTTCTCTAGATGTGGACAGCATTTTCCATCACGGGCCTTTTGGAGTTGTCTTAGAACCTTGCATTGCTGAGAAGAGCCAAGTCTATCAAAGTTAGTAATCTCACAATGTGGCTGTAACTGTGTACAATGTTCTTCTGGTTCTGTGAGGAGACTTATTCTTCAGTCAAAGATCTGAGAGTAGTAGCATTTCTCTGCTAGAACAAACTAGGTTTCTCCACCATCTCCTTTCCAATTTGAAAATTCCCTTCTCACTCTTCCTGGATTGCAATAAAGGTGAGCAAAAGTACTCTCAGTGATATGTCCTATAGCCATTTGACTTTAGAATGGATGGACGGACCTCCCCTACTTCCCTTTAGTGCCCAGCAATCAGAGTTAAGGACCTTAATTTGTAGCAAGGATGATGTCAAGTCTATTCGATTACAAAGAGTAGGGGACACATAGAAAACTTAGACATGTTCCCAAATACAAATAAAGATTCTCATTTGAAATCATGGAATTTTAGAGCTGAAAAGGAACTTAGAGATAATTTATTAAGAACTAAGCCATACTAACATTGAGATATATTTTGCATGATTTCACATGTATAACTGATATAATATTGTTTGCCGTCTCAGAGGTGAGGAAGACTTGGGAGGATGGAGAGAAACTGGAACTCAGAATTTAAAAAGAATAGAATATTAAAACATAAATTTCATTTTTAAGAAAAATAACTAAGCCATAAATGAAGATTCAAAGTGTAAGGTCTGCAAATATATGAAAACCTGGAATTTAGTTGTTTCATCACTCTGAACATGTTTGCTCACTTAAGGAAGCTGAATTGGAAGATCTCTGATATCTAGATCTAGGTCTGTCTATCTATCTACCTACCTATCTATCTAACTAACTAACTAACTAACTAACTAACTAACTATATCTTCTTATGTGTAGACCAGTTGTTGGCCCTGGTATACACCCTGAAGGCAGTCACTTATTCTCAGTTCCTGGCACATGAGAGGAATTTAATTAACTCTTTTTGATTGATTACTTCTCTCTCTAACATTCTATGCTCAATGTACTTCTTAAATTACTTCCTAACTCTTACATCCTATGTTCTGAGTCTTTCCAGCACCAGCAATCTATGTTCTAGGTTCCTCCAAGCTCAATCTATGTTCTAAGTTTCCATCAGGTTCTAATATTCTATATTCTAAGGTTCTTTCCATCTCTAACATTCTATTGTGGGGGGGTCTTTCTAACTCTAACATTCTGTGTTCTTTGGTTGCTTTCAGCTCTAACAATCTATGTTCACAGGTCCCTCCAAGTTCTAACATTTTATATTTTAAGGTTCCTTTCAATTTTAATGTTCTGTGTTCTCTATTCTAATGTTGTAAATACTAAACTACCTCCCACATCTACCATGTTATATTCTGAGGTTCTAACATTCTTTATTCTCTCATCTCTTCCAATTACAATAATCTATGTTCTAAGGTTCCACCAGGTCCTAATAGTCTACATTCTAAGGTTCCTCTCAGTTCTAACATTCTGTGTTCTGAGGTTCTTTTCAACTTTAATATTCTGTCTTATGTGTTCTAACGCTCTATGCACTAAGCTACCTTCGAGGTCTAGTATTTTAGGATAATGGGCAATGATGCAAACTGCTTCAGGTTCTGCCAACTTCAGCAGTCTACAACTTCCTTTGCAAGTGTAATCTATCACAAGAGGATACACATTCATCTGCTCAGCCCTGCTTGTGCTGAGCTAAAAATACCCATGCTGAGCAGGCACAGTCTTAACAAATGGGAAATAGAGCTGTTGCTCCCCAGCCCCTGACAGAGAGTCTTATTTAGAATCCATGAAATGTTCAAGCTGGAAGGGGCCTCAGAGATAATTTATTAAAACCTGAGCCATAAATAGTAGTTAAAAGTCTAGGGCTTGGGAATATTCCTGAGAGAGGGTAAGAGCAGAAGGCTCCTTAACCTAATTCTTCTATTCTCTTGTTCTCCCCATGTGCACTGTTAGATGTTAGTAGTGATGGTAATTTTATTTAAGAAAATGTGCCTGTTAAAATAAATGAGGACATGCATACCTACATGTGTGCATATGTGTTTGTGTTTGCATGTATGAGTGTTCATGATGGTATAGGCAGGCCCCAGATAATGAATGGGAAGCATTCTAAAAATTTCTTTGTAAGTTAATCATGTGGAATTCTGGATGAATTTTCCTATAGAAATATAAGAAATATGATATGGTGGCAATGGTCCATGGCCAGCCTGTAAAAATCTATTCAATAAATAATGTGTTGTATATATGAGCTTACAGGGCAGTGAGCTCTTATTTGGGACTTTGTGTATTCCTGAGCTTGGAAAGACTTTTGGAG
The DNA here is from genome assembly GCF_011100635.1 of Trichosurus vulpecula. NCBI lineage: Eukaryota > Metazoa > Chordata > Mammalia > Diprotodontia > Phalangeridae > Trichosurus > Trichosurus vulpecula. The sequence continues at coordinate 235,033,613 of NC_050578.1, read as the reverse complement.
ATAGAAGGGCTTGGCATGCTATGGCCCATGGGGTCATGAAAAATCATACACAGCCAAAATACTGAACAACAACAACAATCTTCCTGTGGCTGGTATGAACCTATTCCTTGGCACCTCAAGGAAGATAGGTCTCAGTAATGGTAGAATTTATTGGCTCGGACTATGATGGGTTATACTATTATAAAAACGATTATGCCCCCTACTTTGTGCTGTGGTTATTTTAAAAAAAGCCAGTTTCAAAGTAAACCATTTTTTATTTCTGGTTTTTCCCCTTTCGGTGAGTATAAGTCGGAGACCAGGGACACGAGAGTAGACTGACTCCTGAGGGATGCCTGTACGTTGACATAGATCTCTAGGGATTAATCGAGTCCATCCCCCTTCTTCCTCAGCAATTGCATCAGCTGGTCCAGTGGCGAATGAGCAAGTGTTCAGGGACCCCGAGGACCTAGACTGAGTGCTGGGGAGGTGAAAGAAGAGTTCGACATGCTTTCAACTATGTGGCAGCCATGTAGAGAGGAAACACATACTCCCAGTAGTCAGACTTCCTGAATCCTAGCCTCCTAACAAAAGACAAGGGAATTTCTTGTATAGCACTAGCCTTCAGAACAGGAAAAGGATTATGCAGATACTCCCTGATGCTGGAGGAACAGCAAGTAGGTGTAAGCCACTATATGGAGAAGCCTAAACTTTGCTCTTTGCTGTTACCATGAATTATTTGGACAGTGTAGGTACAGTGAGAAAAGGGGTTGCTTGTCTAGTAGACCCAAGTGTGTTTCTCTTCGAGAGAAAATCCAAGCCCTCAGATAAGTAGCATAAGGTTTGGAAGCCGTTAGGGTCTAGTATGAAAGGTAAGATTCACCAGAATGTCAGAGAGTTGCCTTCCTGGCAGCCACAAGAATGTTTGTCTTTCAAAGGTAGTCTAGTCCCAAGGCATCTCACTAGAAAGGGCAGGGGAATCATATTAATGATTTATGCATTATGATGAGTCCTTTATGAATTTTCTACATTTTTAATAGGTAAGACTGTCCTTTACCTGACTATTCATTGTTACTTTGAATTCTTAGGAGCTCTAGGGGCCCTTTTATCCACGTATGTGGAAATCCACACATGAGCTGTACTCAAATTATATTCTGAGTTTTCTCAAATGCAACTCTGGCTGAGGCTAGCACCAGCAGAATTGACTGAGGCTTGATTTGAGGCTTGATTCCAACACAAAAACACTTTGTCTTAACCCAGAATGTAAGTTTGCTGGGCCATGGGTTGCATACAGCAATGTGTCAATTGTATTATAGAATCTAATCACCCTATGTAAAGATGCTTCTTTAAGAAAATATATTCAATCTAAGACAATTCCAAAAGACTCTTGATGGAAAATGCTAACCACATCCAAAGAAAGAATTATGGAGTCTGAATGCAGAGTGAAGCATAGCATTTTCAATGTTTTTGGTTTTTCTTTCTCATAGTTTTTCCCTTTTGTTCTGATTCTTCTTTCACAATATGACTAATGTGGAAATATGTTTAACATGATTATATATGTATAACCTATATCAGATTGCTTGCTGTCTTGGGGAGAGGGGAGGAAAGGAGGAGAAAAATTTGGAACTCAAAATCTTGCAAAAAAACAAGAATGTTGAAAACTATTTTTGCCAAGAATAAAATACTATTAAATGTTAAAAAAATTAAAATGATGAATTTTATCTGAAAAGAAAAGAAAATATATTCATTGGAGGCAGATCCAACTTGATAGAGAAGAGGCAGCAACCCAGCAGAACATCCCAGCATTCCCCTTCCTTTAAAAAATTGGAAAAGAATAAAATACTATTAAATGTTAAAAAAAATAAAATGACAAGCTTGATGTAAAAAAAAAGAAAGTATATTCACCTGAGGCAGAGCCAAATTGATGGAGTAGAGGCAGCAACCCAGCAGAACATCTCAATATTCCCCTTCCTTTAAAAAAATGCCTCTAATCAAATTTTAATTGGCAGATCCAACAAAAGGTCAGAGTGAGACATTATCCCAGCCTAAGACAATTTAGGAGGTCCAAGGGAGAGATCTGTGACAATGGGGTGAAAGATGGCCCAGGCCCACGTGGTGTCAGCACCAGCAGAGGAGAGGTGGAGGCTAGGAGAATAGCAGTAGCAGTTTCAGCAGCTCTCATCCCAGAGACAGTAAGGGGCCAGAAAACCGTTCAGAAAGAGATTACAGGGGACCTTTTTCTGGCAGTGGGTGTAGTTGGCACTGATTGGCATCTCTTTTGCCTATACACAGTTCTGAGTTGTAGTTTCAGGGCAGAAAGGAGCATTTGTGGTTAGTTACAGTTCCAAGATAGAGAGGAGTACTATGTTTGTGGGCTGTTCATAGTTTTAGGGCTAAGAAAAGCACTTGTGCTTGCAGTTTCAGGGAAGTGGGGGCCTTCCTTGGGTAAAGACTAGAGCACAGACCTGGTGAGCAGTAACTACACCTCTCCCTGGATCACAGCACCATGGAAGAACCAAATATTTGCAGAACTAGCTCTGAAAGCACCAGTACAAAAAAGCCTAGAGCTTGAGATAGTACCTCCCACCCCAGGATGAGCAGACCTCAACTTTAGCATAAAATTCAAAATCAAGAAATAGGCTAGAAAAATGAGCAAACAATAAAAAAAGAACTTGACCATAAAAAAGTTACTATGTTGGCAGGGAAGACCAAGACTCAAATAGAAGACAATGACTTGAAAACAGCTACAAATAAAGCCGTAAAGAAAATATGTCAATTGGGCACCAGCCCCCCACAAAATTCCTAGATGAATTCATGAAATAGTGAATGGTAAAAGAAAAATTGGGAACAGAAGTGAGAGTGATGCAAAAAAAAATTATGAAGAGAGAATTAACAGTTTCTCAAGAGTTACAAAAAATACCTAAGAAAATAGCATCTTAAAAATGGAATTAATCTAATGGTAAGAGAGGCACAAATATTCACTGAAAAGAAACTTAAAAAGCAGAATTGGCCAAACAGAAAAAGAGATACAAATGCTCACTGAAGAAAATAATTCCTAAAAATTAGAATTGGGTAAGTGAGGCTAATGAGACACTAAGAACTAATTAAACAGTCAAAAGAATCAAAATGAGAAGAAAATGTAAAATATCTCACTGGAAAAAATAACTGACCTTAAAAATAGATCCAGGAGAGATAATTTAAGAATTATGAGACTGCTTGAAAGCTATGATAAAAAAGAACCTAGACATCATATTTCAAGAAATTATAAAGGAAAACACCCCTGATATCATAGGTCCAGAAGGCAAAATAGAAATTGAAAGAGTCTACCAATCACCTCCTGAAAGAGATCCAAAAATGAAAACTCCCAGGAATATTATAGCCAAATTCTAGAACTCCAGGTCAAGGAGACAATATTGTAAGCTGCCAGAAAGAAACAATTCAAATATCATGGAGCCACAGTCAGAATCACACAAAATTTAACAGCTTCTACATTAAAGGATTAGAGGGCTTGGAATATGATACTCCAGAAGGGAAAGGAGCTAGGATTACAACCAAGAATAACCTGTCCAGCAAAACTGAGTATAATCCTTCAGGAGAAAAAAAATGAATATTTAATGAATAGAGGATTTTCAAGCATTCTTGATAAAAAAGATCAGAGCTGAATAGAAAATTTGATATTCAAACACAAGACTCAAGAGAAGCATAAAAAGGCAAACAAAAAAGAGAAATCATAGAGGATTCAATAAGATTAAATTGTTTACATTCCTATATAAGGAGATGGTGCATATAACTCCTAATATCTTTATCACTATTAGGGCACTTAGAATGAATCTACATAGACAGAGGCCATGGGTGTGAGTTAATTATGTTGAGATGATCTAAAAAAATGAAAGAGTGAGGAAGAGATGCACTGGAAGAAGGGGAAAGGGAGAGGTAGAATGAAGAAATTTTTCTCATATAAAAGAGATGTGCAAGGAAGAAGAAGGTGATGGAGGGGAAAATGGGGTATGTGGCAGGCAGTGCTTAAACCTCATTCTGTTTGGAATGGGTCCAAAGAGGGAAGAATACACACATACATAGACACATACATACATACATATACATGCATACATACATACATACGTATATACACATACACACTTAGTTGGGTATAAATCTATCTTGTCCAACAGGGAAATAGGAGGGAAAGAGATAAGAGAAAGAAGGGATGAATTAAAGCAGGCAGTGGTCAGAAGCAAAACAGACTTTTGGGGAGGGACAGGATTAAAAGAGGGAGAAAAGGATAAACAAAAAATGGGATGGAGGGAAATATATGTTTAGTAATCATAACTATGAATATGAATGGAATGAGCTTGCCCATAAAACAGAAGCAGATATCAGAATAGAATAGAAACTAGAATCCAACAACATGTTGTTTACAGGAGACAAACTTGAAACAGAAAAACACATACAGAGTTCAAATAAGTTGCTGGAGCAAAAATCTATTATGTTTCAGCTGAAGTAAAAAAAAAAAAAGCAGGGATAACACTCGTGATCTCAGAAAAAGCAAAAACAAAAATAGACCTAATGAAAAGAGATAATCAAGGAAACTACCTTTTGTTAGAAAGTACCACAGACAATGAAGTAATATAAAAAAAATTTACAGCAACTTTCTCTGATAATGGACTCATTTCTCAAATATATAGGGAACTTAGTCAAATTTGAAAAAACTGGAGCCATTCCCCAGTTGGTAAATGGATAAAAAGGATATGAATGGGCAGTTTTCAGAAGAAGAAATCAAAACTATCCATAGTCACATAAAATGTTCCAAATCCCCTTGATTAGAGAAATGCAAATTAAACAACTCTGAGATACCACCTCACACTTATCAGAAGTGACAAATGCTGGAGGCAATATGGGAAAATAGATTCACTAATGAGCTGCTGGTGGAGTAGTTAATTGGTCCTACTATTCTGGAGAACAATTTGGTACTACACCCAATGGGCTATAAAACTGTCGATACCATTTGAGCTAGCAATGTTATTAGTAGATCTGTACCCCAAAGAGATCAAAGAAAAAGGAAAGGATATATATGTACAAAAGTATTTATAGCAGCTCTTTCTGTTGTGGCAAAAAAAAATTGTAAATTGAAGAGATATTCATCAATTGGGGACTAAGCAAGTTGTAGCATGTGATTATGACTGAGGTACTGTTGTGTTTAAAAAATGATGAGCAAGATGGTTTAAAAAAAAAAACATAGAAACCTCAAATGAACTTGTTCAAAGTAAAATGATCAGAACCAGAAAGTTACTTGTACACAGTAACAGCAATGTTGTGATGATGATCAACTGTGAAAGAGTTAGTTACTTTGATCAATACAGTACTCTAAGATGATTCCAAAGGATTCATGATGAAAAATGTTATTCATCTCCACAGAGAGAATTGATGAACTCTGAGTGCAAAGTGAAGTTTATTTTTCTGAAGAAGGAGGAGGAGGAGGAGGAGTTAAGAAAATACACTCAGAGTTCTAATTTGAGACCCCAGGCAAATATCTCTCTCTGTTATGGGAAAATGAAAGATCCCAACTTTCTCCATTTCCTCCAGCAGTTGGTCAGTAGAAATAGGGACTCTCCTACCTTCTAGCCACCAGTGATGGTTTCCTATATGATGTGCTTATATTTAATATTGAACCAATAGAAACAACTAGCTCAAAGGAAAAGCATTTATTAAGATGGCATGGGAAGAAAGCTGGACCTCACTCTTCTACAAATACACAAAGGAACCTTGGGAAGTATTGGCATGAGCTTCGAATATAATAGTATAAGAACATATGTAGAGGGCACATGTGGCCTAGGAAGCACATTCTTCCACTATGGAAACTCAATGTCCTTTCTCTCTCTGTTGAGTCCTCAGGTAACCCAACTGGAAGCACCATCTATTCTGGTTGGGTTGCTCAGCTAGGTTCCCAGAATCTACCCCTCTCATTTGGTAGGATGTGCTTCCCAATGATTATTAGTTGATATCAACTAATCAAACAGGCTTTTAGGAATGAGTATTTACTATGGTGGTATAGTTGGTACAAAATATCACACCCAAATTGTGTGACATACCTTCCCACCAGTACAAACTCCCAGGGAAGTGGGGAACAAATGTGGCAGAGGTATAACGCATAGCTCCTGATTACTGAAAGTTCTTTTCACACTGTTGCACAATATCCATATATTTACTAGAGGCCTGATATATCCTCTCTGCTGGATTCTTGGAGAGTCTTGAAGCTATCTTTCCTCAATGTGTCTATTATGTCCTCAGTTTCCAAAGTAGATATTGTGCCCACTATTCCAGAAATGCTGCTAGAAATAGGACACTCATGCAAAGCACAAAATCTTTTGACCATGCAAAGTTCATAACGCCTTTCTCTGATTATGGAGGGGGTGTTGTAGGGGAGGAAAAGACCAAGTCTGTAGACTCTTCTGCTCTTCCCACAAGTAATTCTTTCCCAGGAGCTTGGTTGCAGCCTTCTACTACTAAATGTTATATGCTCTAATCTTCAATTCCAAACTAGCTTACTGGTTTTATACAAGTCCTATAGGATGTGACCTACTTAGTCAACACATATAAACAGGCATCTTAACACAAATAATTGAAATGCCTTTCATTAATTGAAAGGTGATATCCAATCCTTGTCAACACCTAGCTCACACCTCTGATTGATTGATTTTATTGAGATGTGTTATCACCTGATAAGTTATGGGGAGGTAACATTTTTATTAATTGCTTTAAGTGGTAAGAGATGATAGCTTGACTCAAATCTTCCCTATCCTTACCTGTAAAACAAGATAGTTAGACTAGATCGGTAGTATCAAACACAAATAGAAATGGATCTTTATAGGCTGCATAGACTTAGAAAACACAAATTAACATTTGTCATTGTTCAATTGTTTTGAGTCTGACTCTTTGTGACCCCTTTTTGGGTTTTCTTGGCAAAAATACTGCAGTGGTTCACCATTTCCTTCTCCAGCTCATTTTACTGGTGAGGAAAATTGAGGCAAACAGGGTTAGGTGACTTGCCCATGGTCACACAGCTAGGAAGAGTCTGAACCCAAATTTAAACTCAGAAAGGTGAGTCTTCCTGACTCCAGGCCTGGCACTCTATCCACCATACCACTTAGCTGCCAAATTAACATTATCTGTGCTGTATTGTATTTTTATTAATATTGTTAAAGCATTTCTCAACTACATTTTAATTTGGTTCAGGAGGCACTCGGGGGTTTTATCTGCTGCGTGTAGCTCATGCACCTGAACATGACACCTCAAGACTAGATGAATTCTAACTTCCCTTCCGAATCCAAATCTTAGAATCTTCTCCTCCTACGTTGTAAGCATCTTGAGGACACGAACCATATTCCATAGTGTGTGCATGTGTGTGTGTGTGTGTGTGTGTGTGTGTGTGTGTGTGTTTGTATGTGTATGTCCCACACAGCCCTTAGTCTAGGGCTGGGTATCTAAGAGAGATACTAGGTAAATGTTAGATACTTGATTGGTATGAAGTAGGTAGATTCATCACTGAATGTTTCCTGGACTCACTGAATTCTAACCCAATTTTCCTGTTTCATATCTTTTGGATGAAAGCTTCTGAGGTTACAAATTTGTTCAGATACATCACAAAGAAAGGCCTTACCAGGTTTTGCCATCCTACAGCGCTCTGACTTGAAAGCAGCAGCCAATACCTCCACTGTTAGTTGCTGGTCACAAGGATCCCTGCCTAGGTTTTTAGATATAAATTTAGCTCCCCTACAATGAGTTAAAAGTTCTGAAGAGTTTTTGCAGCCTCAACCCCACATGAGTGGGCACAAAAGTTGGCAGAGCCAATTATATCAGCTCCCTTCAGACCTTTAAGCCTTTCAAAGGAGAGCAGGCCTGGCAGGGGTCAGTTTCGCAGTCCTCTCAGGCCCTTAGTGAGATGTTCCAGGGCTCAACCCATCAGTCCAAAGGTTTAGGGGACAGGAGGACAGAAGGAAATGTCATTTGAATGTCTTCTACTAAAATAGAAGGGGTTTCACACCTTCCTTACACCTCCTCCTTAACTGGAGGAAGAAAAAAGGAATGGTGCCATTGGGTAACACAATAGAGCAAGAACGTATCAGATGTTCAGATGCTCTGCTTTCCACAGCTTTGTCTGATGTTCTATCTTTCCTTTATCTGAGAAACAAACATTTGGAACATTTATGATTCCCTCATCTCTTCTGGAGAAAAAATAGGGAGGGAGATAGGTTTGCTTTTGCAGCTGAAGAGAAAGATCTGCCAGTCTTGTACTGTAAAAGATGTTGAGTCCTGAAACAGGGTAGGGAATTTAATAGTTACTAAAGAATAAGTGTGAGAGAACTATGAAGTGTTATGTGTGGAGCATGCAGCATGCAGATCTGATTTCACCCAAAGGGTCTAGGACATTCTCAAAATGTCCACCATCTGCAGGGATGGATTCCCAAGCTAGGCAAAAAGGGCTACTTGGTCCTTGATGCTTCAGCCTTCAGGGAGGATGGATTTCCTTCCCGTTCACCTGATGGAACTGCTGTTATAGCCCCACCAGGGCCTTGGCCTGGATAGGAAGGGGAGGAAGGATCAGCCTCTGAATTGAGGTCCCGGATAATTAATTTGGTCTGCTGCTCCTTTGTCTGGTTGCCAGTTGGCAGGCCATTAGCACAAGCACAGGGAGTCAAAGAGGAAAGAATGCAGAGTCCTTAGCCCATGGCTGAGTGAGAATACATATTGACCTTTTCTTTAGAAAAATACCACCAAAGACTCCAGCTGTGTTAGAAGGCAGCTTTGGACATCATTTTCTGAAGGAAGAAACTGAGACTCAGAAAATTGAAGGACACTGATCTTTTAGTGGGACTTTGGATTATAATCCAGATCTTTTCACTCCCTGGCCACTACTACACAATCTTGCTTCACCCTAAAACAGTCATTTTTTTTTAGATCCAATCTGGGATTTGGGAATAACTTAATCTCATGAAGGCTAGCCTTAGAGCCAAGAAGACTTGTGCTTGAATTTTACCTCTGAAACAATTGTAATTGTAAGACCATGGGCAAATCATTTAACCTCTCAGTGAGTGCCCCAGGCAACTCTCTAAGACAAATGAGTTGCAGATCTTCACTGGTGGAGGAATTTCCATATTGGGAGTTCTCTGCCTTGATGATATCACAGGTCTGAATCCAAAAGCTCACATTTCTATAACATTTTAGGGCAGAGATTCTTAACCAGGGGTCCGTGGAATTGGGGCCAAAATTACATCTTTATTCTAATATAATAGTTTCCTTTGAAATCTACATATTTTACTTCATGTACTGAAAGCTGTTATTCTGAGAAAGTGTGCATAGGTTCTAACCAATTGCCAAAAGGCACACACATCAATAAACACACACAAAAAGTTTATTTTAACCTTTTTTAAAGCCTGTTCTAGTGTTTATAAATGCTTTCCTCATTAGAGAGATAGTGTAAATATCCACTTTACAGATGGGGAAACTGAGGCACTGAGAAGTTAAAAGATTTGCAATGATTGTATAGCTATTAAGTATGACACTAGCTTCCAGCCCTGCTCTCCCGACTCCAAGTACATCCCTCCATCTATTACGCAATGCTACCTCTGGATAAAAATAACATGGTATATTTCTTTCTATGTTGCCTTAATACCAGCCAAGATATTTGACTTCAAAGACTTGCCGCCAGACTGACCCCTAAGATAGACAGTCTGGTGATATAGTCAAGCCAGGACTCAGTACAATTGGGAGGATACCATCATTTTTACATTACCTGATTCTCTGTTACTTTCGAGGTTTGTGGAACATTGATCTGGGGAAACTTTTCATTTCTCTTTCTTGGTCGAACCACAGGCCTAATTTGGTTCTGAATACTACATTTTAGGAAGGATATTGACAAAGGGAAGAACCTTAAGAATTACTCTTGGAGGTCTTCAAGAAAAAGCTTGATGGCTGCCTGTTCAGTATGAAGCAGAGGAAACTCTTGTTCGGGTGTGGGTTAGACAACACAGTCTTTGAGGCCTCTCCCAATGATGTGGTCCTCTCATTTATCCACATGCTACCTGGCTTGAACCAGCTCACATCCAACCTCCTTCTTGAAACTTATGTCACCTTGGGTCAGCAAATGACCATAGACATAAAGCTGCAAGTGACCTCAGAAGGTATCTAGTCCAATCTCCTCATTTTGCAGATTGGGAAACTAAGTTCCATAGAAGCTAAGTGGCATGCTTAATAGAAAGTATATTGCACAGGAGAAAAAGAATCTATAACAGTTTCCTAGAGGACTAGTTAGAAATTTATTACTGCTGATGGATAACCTTATTTCTTGAAAACCAGTCATTTCAGTATTATTGAGTTAAACTTTGTGGATAGCAAATGGAGATGAATCTAATGATCAGGCATAACTTCTGTTACTGAGTTCCATCCTTTCTTTCATCTCATTTGTAGATTTTCTGTAATTACTGGTCATTTTCTTTTGCATAAAACAAAATCAACCAGTGAGTTCTGTGTCTATGTCCCCTAAGAGAATGAAGAATAACTTTTCCTTCCTTTCAAGGAACTTACAGTCTGGTACACTCTGAACATGTCTATTTGACAGTGTAGACACAGAGAGGAAATAATAAATATATTGTCAAGTTACTCAAAAAATAGGGGCTTTAAAACATGGATAAAACAGATTCCTCCCCCCCCCCACCGAGAGTCATATAACTTTTGGGCTAGAATGGACTTGGAGATGAGATAGATCAACCCTCCTATTTTATAGAAGAGAAGACCAAGAAGAGACATGGTATTCTCAAAGTCACCCTGAGACTGTAAGAACCAGAGCTAAGACAGAGGCCTTCTGATTGAAGGGTAGATGCCATTCTACCCCATTGCTTCTGATGCTACAAAACAAGCAAACACACATATGAAAACCTTAGGCTCATTTATATCAAAATCTGTTGATAAATCCCCTCACTGTCATTAAGGAAAATTGTGATACTGCCTCTCTTTTATTTCACACTGCCAACCCCATTCCCAAACTACATGTTGACTATGTGACTTTATTTCCTCCTCCATAGGAAGAAGATTTTTAAACTTAAATACAAAAAAAGAAAAAAACATTTCAACAATAAATTTCCATTTCAAGAAAGCCTATGTAATAAATACTATGCATTGTGTTGAGAGCTGTCCATCTTTTCTTCCTTGAAGGTTTTCTTTTGTTCTCTGCTGTGCACTTTTTATTTTGTCCCCCCTCTTTGATCTTTATTTTATTCTGATTTTACTGGGATAAAAATATTGGGGAAGGTAGTGAGGAGAGAAGCAGAAGCAGAGTTATTTGCTCTATCATGTACTAGGGATGTTCTCCCTTGGCAATGGCCCCACACATTTGAGATGGGGAGGTACAGGCTGAGCCAATGGACTATTTGTTGGTTGGCATGGAGAGTGAATCTGAGGCAGCCAACCAAAGGAACAAGTTTAAGAAATTACTTTATTACTATGAGTATTGGACTTGAGTAGTACAAATAGGTATAAGTGAAATAAAGAAGATAATTCTAAGTGGTCTAGAGTTTAGATTCACCCCTTGTTCAAGGGTGTGTGTATGTGCATATGTGTGTATGCATTTATGTGTGTGTAAAGGTCTAGGAATCCTTAGGAAATCATTTGTTCTGGAGAAGCTTAATCTAGATTTCACCTCCTTTATAACCTTCTGACCTGGTCACACCAGATCAGGTCTAGGAGAGAGAAGACAGTATTTCCTGTTTCTATACATTTTTCTACACATTATATATACCCCCTTTCCATATGGAGAAAAGGGCCACTCTTCTTTCTCTAGAAGAATTATTGGGTCATTGGGAAAAGATATTTTAAGGAAAAATCATCCTTTGAAAGGGGGATATGTGTACTCCCTGAAGGCATGTAAAACAACTCCAATTTGAGTTCTAGTATGTAAGGTAAAATGATTTAAAACCCTCTTTTCCTGCCAGGTCATTAAAAATCATTTCTCTTTTCTTCAAAAAGTCAGTCATTTCATGGTCATCAAGACTACTCTAATATCACAAGAAAAATTTCCAAGACACTAAAGCTTCTTCCAGGGCATTGCCTCCTAACTTTATGGTCTCTCTTTGTGTTGATATGAAACTAATTTATTTCAGGACTGCTACCCCACCTTGTTTTCCAGTGCCATCTTGCTCACATATGGACTCTCGTTCTCTAGGGAGACCTTGGGGGACTCTACAGAAACTTTAGTGGAACCTGCTTCTGGTGGATTTGGCCCCAGTTCATCATTCAAGTATTTAACTAAGAGTTTTCCATTGGCTTCCTAAGACTGTGGTCTCCCATGTCAGAAGAATCTTTTGGTTTTGTTGCTCCCCCTCAGAGAGCTTGCCATGGCCTGTTGCCTCTTTTCTAGGGTTTATGACAATAAAAATTAATCACTCTCTGCATGGAGTACATCGTTGTCAGCCTATGTGATAAATCATCCCAATAACATTCACATATGGTTAACATTACACTTGAAATCCTTGACTCAATACATGTTGGTTTTGAGCCTTTGGCTCACTTTTCTTTCCTTCAAGAGCTGTTCCTTTAGAACTAGCAAGGTTTGGTTGTCCCTTCAGGGGCAGTCACCTTATCTTTGATGAGAGGGAGAGAGAAGTGAGTGTCAGTCTGAACCTATTAGTAGGTTCATAGAACACATGAGCTAGAAGGGACTTTAAGGAAGGAAGAGCCAGGCCAAACCTCTCATTTTATTGATATAGAAACTTGGGTGGGTTAGTTATGACTTACTTCATGTGAGGTCTCTCACAGTGTCAGGGTAGCCCTGCTGGTCTTGGAATGGCTAACTTAACCAAAGAGGTTAATTAACTTCCCAGTAGAAATATATTAAGGTACCACATAAATCTTGAGTATGAAAAGCTGCTGATGTCAAGGATTGAAGGACCATAGATTTAAATTTAGAAAAGACTTTAGATGTCATCTGTCCAACTCCGCCATTTCATACAAGAGGAAGTTAAGGTCCAGAGAGGGTAAATGACATATCCAAGGTCATATGGATAGTAAGTGACTAAGTCAGGATTCAACCCAGATCCTCTGATTTCAAATCCAGCACTATTTCCAACAACCTATACTCCCTCTCCAGGAAGTTGTTTTGACCATTTTGGTTGACAATGGCTAAATACCTCCTCTCTAAAAAAATAAAATTGTGCCATGGTTAATGAGGGTGACCTAAACTTTTCTTAGCCAAAGGTCCCTGTACATCTTCCATTTCAGGGGACCCACTTTTTGCTGTCTATAATAACAACAATATTTCACATGTATATAATATGTGGTTTATCATGTTTTTAAAAATATATATTTTATAGTTTACAATGAAATGTTTTCAAAACAATCCTATAAAGTACTTAAGTTTTATCTATCTTTACAGATGAAGAAACTGAGGCACAGAGAAGTTCTCCTGAAATAAATTGCACATATGCATTGACAGAGTCAAAGTTTAGATGCAGATCACTTGCCTTCAATTCTAGCACTCCTCCCCTTATACTCTGTCTCCTCTTGCAGTTCTTCACAGCCTTTCCCTTAACCATAGCTACAGGTCCCCTATGGTCTCTCCCTAAAACTAAATGGCCAGAGTTCCTGTCCAACTCTCAAATTCTGTGATTCAGTGAGTTCTTTGAAATATCCTGCTGCCCCAGTTCTATTAATCAACCACAGGAACTTCATAAGAACTGAGATGTCCAGGTTTCTGCTAGGCCTGGAAAAATAAGTCTGGAATGGCATTGGTGAGGATGGGGTGGTGGATTGTGGAATTCAGTAGGAATCTTTTTTATATGATCTGATGGCAGAGCGGGTGACGAAGTATGAAATAAGATCAGCAAGGCCATTTTGGATCTAGGAAGTAGAGAGTGATGAGATGTGTTTAAAAAGAAGATGTCAGAATATAGTGGTAACCATCCTATTTTAACTGAAACTATATTGTGACCTCCAAATTTGTCCTGTTTTCCAAGTATCAGCCCTTTGACTGAGCAGTGTAGTAAAATGGAGAAAACATTTGCTTTTGAGTCATAGAACATGGGTTTAAATCCTGATTACTACTTATTACTTAGGTGAGCTTGAACAAGTCAATTAACCCCACTGGTTTCCAGTTCCTAAAACTGTGGGACATACTGAGCTGTGGAATTGAGAATAGGGATCGATATCAGGATGTTTCTTCAATACTCTGAACTCCTCACTATGGTTCTGATTGTTCCTTAGAACAATTCCTTAGTAGAATAGGTCAACTTTTGCCACATTTTGACTAGTAGTTTACAGGGCAGGAAGTGGAAGTTGGGTGGCCTAGCATGTAGGTGGAATAGGATAATTCCTTCTTGGTGTCACTTTAGGGGTGAAGAGAAAGCCAGTTGTTTCCCTAAATAACCTGACCCTTACACATTGACTGGTGCTTACAATATTACAGTTAAAATACAAATACTCTAAATAATAATATTTTAAGCTTTACTCTTTTCACCTCACTGTAAGGAAGTCAATCAGGTTCTGCCAAGGGATCAGGCTTCCGTAGCAGAAAGAGGGAGATACCAAATGGTTGTATCAGCACCTAAGATGGATAAGCTTTGCCTGCTTCACAATTTTACCTAGGACTAGCTATATCTATAAGATAACTTTTGGGACTTGTCTTCTTTTTCCCACACTTGAACAAGGAGCTAACAACTAAAGGAGGTCAACTTCAAAAGAGGTCTTCAGTGGAGTGCCCCAGGGATCAGTGCCTGACCCCATTCTGTTTAATGGTTTTATCTGTGACTTGAATAAAGGCATAAGTGTTGCAGCTATTAAATTTTCTGAAGACAGAAAATTAGGAGGAGTAAGAAACACATTGGGTGACAAAATAAAGATTCAAAAAGATTGTAAAAGACTAGAATATTGGTATAAATCTAACTGGATGCGATGTGATAGGAATAAATTTAAAGTCTTACATTTATATTTAAGAAATCAACCTTTCTTCTCTCCCTTCCAGCTCTCCTACATCCTGGTACATAGCCCTTAATTAAGAAAGGCCTGTGCATTGAATTTTATATGGAAGAATGATTGTTAATAATCCCCTGAGAATGAATTCATCTAGAATTTACCCTCCCACAAGGTAGAGTGGAGTTTCCACCTCACCCTTGGAATGCTGAATATCCGCAGAGTATTTTCATTACCATTTTGGGAACAGATGCCTGTTGTTGAATCCTTTCTCCTCCTCCCTGCTTCCTCATTTGACTCTCTGATACATTTCTATCAATTCAGTTGAGGGTGGAGGGTGGGAGGGGTGTGATGTTGACAGAATGGCAACAACAGGTTCTTGGATTTGGGCTTTCGTTAATCGGTAACACAACTGCAGGTCCCCTGAACAATCATAATTATTCTTTGCATAGTGCTTTGAAGTTCACAATGGGCATCTAGATGATGAAGTCAATGGACCACTGGGCCTACAGTCAGGAAGACCAGAGTTAAAATCTGGCCTCAGACACTTACTAGCTGTGTGACCCTGGACAAGTCACTTAACCCTGTTTATCTCAGCTTCCTCATCTGTGAAATGAGCTGCAGAAGGACACGGCAAATCACTCCAGTATTTTTGCCCAAAAAAATTCCAAATGGAGTCATGAAGAGTCAGAAACAACTAAAAAAATGACTGAATAATAGGGTTTCAAGTGCTCTCGGCAACCATTATACTTTGGTACCTGAAGTCAAAGTCCCAGTCACCTCACCCTAGTCACAAGTCTGATACTAGGAAACTCTGAGGAACAACACATCCTAAGTCTGGGTTTCATTATCATGTAGCTACTTCCTTTCCTGGAGACAGAACCTGATTCCTGACTAGTCACTTTGAGTCTTAGTTTTCTCATTTGAGGAGTCTTGACCTATCTTAGGGATCAAGAATCCCTACCCTACTTATCCCATGGGGTTATTGAGAGAATCAAATGAGATAATAAATAATAAAAGATTTTATAAATTGTGAACCACTATATACATCAAGGGGTTAGGATTATTACGTATGATACTTTCCTTCTCTCCTTTACTTCATCCAATATAATTCAAATGTCTTCTGGTACTAAGTCCTTTTTCACCCTTGTCTCACATGATGAGATGGCCTTCCTCTTTCCCAAGGCTGACCTCTCTACCTGCTCAAGTGATCCCATTGGGCACAATCTCCTTCAAAACATTGCCATCTCTGTCATCACCACTCACTTTTCTTTTTTAAAATATTCAATTTTATTTTCAGGTCCGAATTCTCTCTCTTCAATCTCTTATTTTTAATCTTTTTTTTTCTATTGACTCCTCTACTGCTTACAAATACATCTATGTCTCCCCCATCCTCAGAAAAAAACCCTCAATTTATCCTTACACACACACACACACACACACACACACACACACACACACAACTGTTGCCCTAGATCCCTTCTGCCCTTTGTGGCTAAAATTCTTGAAAAGGTCATCTACACTAGGTGCTTCTATTTTCCTCTCACACTCTTCTTAATCCCTTACAATCCAGTTTCCAACCTCAACATTCCATCAAAATTGCTCTCTCTACAGTTTCCAGTGACCCCTGAGTCGACAAATCTAATGGCTTTTTTCTGAATCTTCATTCTCCTCAATCTCTCTTCAGCCTTCACCCTCCCCCACTGAATACCCTCTTTTTTCTCAGCTTTGGGGACATTACTCTCTCCTTCTATCTGACTGCTCCTTTTTTGTCTCCTCAGAAATATTCATCTAGATCATAGGTTCCCAAAGTAGGTGATATTGTTGGGGGGCGGTGCACTGGAATGAGTTATAGCGGTCTCAGGTACAATTAGTCAATTGGTGGGGGCATTGAATAAAGACAAGGGGGTGGCAGAAGCATAAGGAAAGAAGAGAAGAAAATTTGAAAAAACTCTTCACATGAAAACATGTTTCATCTGTTGTGTAACAGAGTTAAACTTACAGTGATTGCATTATTTTCCAAATAAATACAAAAAATGCAAGTTATAACCAATCTGGTCAAGTGTGCTGACAGGTCTTAACAAGCAAGTGTTGGCAAGCGAGTCTGTCATACATTGTTGGGAAGTCCAGCATTCATCAGCAGGAGTGTGTGCATGTAATGACTTGTTTACAATACAATACTATATGGTTACATGATGAAATATTGTGGCATCAAAATTTCAATGCAAGAAATAATACACAAATTTACAATAAATTATTAAATTTAAGATGCATCATTTTTTTTTAAATTGTATTTTATGAAATGATGAAATTAAAAATAAAACAAAAGGGTTAAAGAATAGATATCCAGGGGGTTACTGAGTAATTTCTTTTTTGAAAAGGGGGTGGTAGGCCAAATAAGTTTGGGAACCTCTGACATAGATCAGCAAACAGAACCAATCACAGAAACATGTGGCTGGAAGACACCTTAAATGTCATGGAGTCTACAGTATACCTGTTCCCTAGAAACATTCCCAACAGGTAATCACAGACTTTGTTGCATCACCTCTAATGAGGAGAAATCTGCTTTCTTCCTTAAGTCAGTTTATTCCACTTGGGGCTTTTTGGAAGCCTTTCCCCACATGAAATGGAAATCTACATTTCTACAACTTCTATATATCATTTCTTGTTCTTCCTTTTGGAGCAAAGCTGGACAAGTCCAATCCCTTTGCTCATGGTAGCCTCCCTGCCCTGATACTTGAATATACCACCATGTCTCCCTTTCCTCCTAAATTTTTTTCTTTTCAAGGCCAAACATAAGGGAGTAGCCTGAAATAGAACTCATGTCTGCTCTCTGCCAGGCCAAAAAAGAAACTTAAACACAGAATGAGAAGGTTGTATATGTGTGTGTATATAATATACGTATATATACAAATATGTTATGTATATATATATATACATACACATAAACATATATATGTATATGTTACCATATATACTTATACATACATATACACAGGATGGCTTGGTGGTGTAGTAGATAGCACACTGGGCTTGGAATGAGGAAGATCTATCTTCCTGAGTTCAAATCTGGCCTAGGACACTTACCAACTGTGTGGCCCTAGGCAAATCACTTAATTATGTTTTACTCAGTTCCTCGTCTGTAAAATGAAATGGAGAAAGAAATGGCAAACCAGTAGCCTTGCCAAGAAAACCCCAAATGGAAAGGAGATAAGAGGGGAATGGTGCTCACGGAAATGAGGATAGATTGCGGGAGAGGCATAGTCAGAAGCAAAACACTTTTGAGGAGAGACAGGGTGAAAGGAGAGAGAAAATAGAATAAACTGGAGGAAAATAGTATGAAGGAAAATACAGTTAGCAATCATAAGTGTGAAAAAAATTTGAAGCAAGTTTCTATGATAAAAGCATCATCTCTCAAATATATACAGAAATGAATCAAATTTGTAAAAATAAGAGCCATTCCTCAATTGACAAATGATCAAAAAAATATGGTCAGTTTTCAGGTGAAGTAGTCAAAGCTATTTATAGCCATATAAGGAAATGCTTTAAATCACTGTTGATTGGAAAAATACAAATTAAAACAATTCTAAGGTACTACCTCACTTCTATTAGACTGGCTAATAGGACAGAAAAGGAAAATGACAAATATTGGAGGGGATGTAGGAAAATTGAGACACTAATGCAGTGTTGGTGGAATTGTGAACTGATTCGACCATTCTGTAGAGAATTTGGAAAAATGCCCAAATATTTATAGCAGCTCTTTTCTGGTGGCAAAGAATTGGAAACTGAGAGGATGCCCATCAATTGTGAAACGGCTGAACAAGTTGTGGTATATGATTGTGATGGAATGCTATTGTGCTATAAGAAAATGTGCTACAAGAAATGAGGAGCTAGATGCTTTCAGAAAATCAGCAGGAGCAACACCAGCAGCAGGAGCAAAAGGAGCAGGAGAAGCAGCAGCTGTAGCACCACCAGCCACTCCACCACCACCACCAGCTGCTGCAGCACCAGCAGCTCCAGCTCCAATACCATCACAAGTACAATAGCAGCAGGAAAAACAGCAGTAGCAACAGCAGCACCAGGAGCAGAAGCAGTAAGGTCTCCAGCAACACCTGCACCAGTAACACCACCCCAACAAGCACCAGCAACAGCAGGAGAAGCAGCAACACCAGCAGCAGCAGCAGGATTATGCAGCAAGAGCAGCAGGAAAATTTGAACCATTACCGCCAGCACCAGCCTCACCACCACAACCACCAGCAGCTCCAGCACCACCAATAGCACCACCTCCTAAGATAGCAACATGCCAATTATAGGCCCAAAACATGCCATTTACTCACAGATATCACTTGGTCAGAAAAACCTGGAAAAACTTACATGAACTGATGATGCAAGGTGAAATGAGTAGAACCAGGAGAATACTGTACAGAGTAACAGCAGTATTCTGAGATGATCAACTGTGAATGACTTAGCTATTCTCAGCAACACAATGATCTAAGACACCTGAAAGACTTATGATGAAAAATGCTGTTGGTGGAGTCTGAACATGGATCAAAGCATACTTTTCTTGTTTTCTTTATCTTTCTTGGGTTTATATCTTGGTCTGTTTTCTTTTGCAGCACGACTAATATGGAGATATGTATTGCATTACTACATATATATGTAACCTATATCAAATTGTTTGCCTTCTCAATGAAGGGGATGGGGAGGGAGAGAATTTGGAACTCAGTTTTAAAAATGAATGTTGAAAATTGTTTTTACATATAATTGGGGGAAAATAAACTACTAAATTAAAAAAAGAAAACCTGAAATGGAGTCATGAAGAGTTGGACACAACTGAACAACACATATACACACATGTGCCCATACATGCATAATAAATGTAGTGTGTTGCCATATTTATATTTGTGCAAAAGCAAAACAGAAACATTAAAAGCCTAGCTTGATTTTTCAGTGGAGATTCTCAGCTCAATGCCTCTGTGTATCAGTTACATAGACAATATTTATGAGATCTATTCTAGTGAATTATATGTGTTAAAAATAAAAATGTTTTGTGGAAGGTATAGCAGTAGTTCTCTTAAGATGGAGCCAGAAGAAGCATTATAGGTTGTTTGACATGCATTGAGTGATGTGTCATCAAATATACTGCTTTTGACCCTTGGAAGAAAAGAGCTGGAAAACCAGCCAAAGAAAAATATAATCAAAGCATCTGGGACCAGAACCAAACAAATATGTATTTAACGTGCTGCAAGAAAATCTGGTCACTGAGAGTATGAGTCAGTCCCTTCCCTCCTGATCCCCTTTCTGACCTCCCTGACCTTAGTGGCCTGACTGCATTGGTAGAACAAAAGGATTACATGACTGAATTCTGGGGATTTCACTCAAAATTGTTGATTGGCAGGTCTAGTGTCTCCTTCCTGAATTTTATCTTCAAGCAGTCCTGGGGCACATATCATTTTCAAAGTATGGACTTACACATCCGAGCTATGTGTACAAAGGACTGGATAGCAACCAAAGCAGTACTTCATTCAGACCTTTTAGGAATGCAAGGAAAGGATCAATCTTTCTAATCAATCAGAGAATGTAATGCAGTGAAATGTGGAGTAGTGTGCTATACTGACCTGCAGTGTAAAGGACCCTGGGCTTAGAGACAGAAGACTTGAGTTTGAGAACTGTCACTGCTACTGACTTGCTGTGTGGCACCATGTTTCACATAAGGTTATCATAAGAAAAATATTTTATAAACTGTGAAGTGCTATAGATATGTAAACTGTTATTATGAATCAGTAAATACTCATTAAAAGTAATGCAAATTGGCATAATACATTAAGGTTTATAAAGTACTTTCCTTGTAACAATCCTTCAACAAAGTACTGCAAATATCATTATCCTACTGTAGGATTCAAATCTTGGCCCTGCTATTTATGAGCTATGTGACCTTGGGCAAGGCTCTGAACCTCTATATCCCTCCATTCTATAAAAGAAGGGAGTTGAACTAGGTGGCCTCTAAGGTCTTGACTCTAAAAGTATTTTCCTGTGATACTAAGGGATGTAAAAAGTGAGGATAGAAGAAGTTAAAGATTTAAATGATTCACCAATGTCAAGAGCATAAAGCTAGCTAGTAATAAAGATTGGATTCAGACCCATTTTTTTCTGATCAGGTCCACTGCTCTTTCTAATTACACCACAGGATTGCTACTTTCTGAATACTTCCTCTGTGCTTGATACAGTACTAAATACCAGGGGAATCAGGGAAGGGTTGTGCACTGTCAACCTCTATATCAAGGAGGGCCTGTATGGTACACTGGACTTGGAGTCAAGAACTGCGTTTCAAAGCCTCTTCCATCACTTACTAGCTAGGTGACCTTGGAAAAAACACCTAGCCTCTCTGCACCTAATTTCTTCATCTGTAAAATTAAAAATCAACACTTGATAGCCTCCAAGATCTCTTCTAGTTCTAAATCCATGATGCTATTATCTTAGATGTACCATTTTTAGTACTCAAACCAAAGAAAAGCAGCATAGAATTGTGGGAAATACACTGGTCAGGGAGTCAGGACACCTGATTCCTGGCCCTAGCTCAGACATCATGCACACATGACTTTAGCCATGTAGCTTCTACTCTATGAGCTTCAGTTTTCTTTGGTGTAATATATGTAATGTGAGGAGGTGGGACAAGATGCTCATCTGTAAAATGAGGAGATTGAACCCCTTCTCTTTAATTCCATGATCTTATGACCATCTAAATTTTTGAAAATCCTCTGAGTCTGCGAACTCTGATTAAGTTCCACCTGTGTTCAAAAACTTTCTATTTGGCAGAGAAGTTGCTGCAGGGGAGAGAACCCTGGACTTTAAGTCAGGAATACCTAAGCTCAAATCCTGCATCAGACATTTATTAGCTGTGTGGCTCTGGGGAAATCATTTGTCTCAGCCTCAGTTTCTTCATCTTTAAAACGAAGGAGTTGTACTAGAGATTTCTAAGGGTCCCTCCCAACTCTAAAGCTATGATCCTTTGACTTGAACATGAATCTTGCCTCTGCCACGTTCTTATGTGATCTTAGGGGAGTCACTTCCCTTCTGTGGGCCTCAATGTCTGCATCTCTAAAATGGTGGGGCAAGACAAGATGACCTCTAAAGTCCTTCCCTTTAGGAAAACTCAGTATCTATTACTTTATGATCTCATTAGCTTTCTTTCCAATCTCAAACTCACTCTCCAAAGAAAGCTCACTTACTTCTTGAGCTACCCAAAACCCATCTCTCTCCTACATTGTTCTGTATCCACCTCAGCTATATTCCTGCCCCACAACCATTTCCATTCATAATATGTAGCATTCCAATTAGCTTAGTTTCCTGGTCCATAAATTATAGAAAAGGGAAAAGCAATATAAGCATGATCACTTGGGCCTTTCAATTCAATAAACATTCATTAATAAGCACTTACCAAGTGCCAGGCACTGTGCTGGGTTCTTAGAGTACATAGACCAAAAAATGAAACAGTTCCTGCTTTCAAGTAGTTTGCATTGCTTGATTTCCTTCCAACTCCCAATTGCAGGTTTTTCTATATGCTGTGTCTTTAAGAGGTTTTTCCTATTGAGATTAAAAGCCTGCCCTGATATTTCTGGCGTAATAATTAGGTGCAAATATGCCTTATACTTCTTTTACCCAACATTACTTAATGAATCTACTGAACAGAATCATAGACTTGAGAGCTGGGAAGGAGACAAGGAAAGATCAAATTCAACACCTTCATTTTGCAGCTGAGACAACTTGAAGCCCAGAAAGGAAAAGAGACTTAATTAGGGTCACACAAGGAATGGAGAGCAGAGTTGGTATGCATACATGATGTCTTTCAACTCCAAATCCAGTGCTCTTTCAACTACCCCACATATTTACCCTACATCATGTACATATTTATAGGGCAGATGAGTGGGAGATAAGTTTTACAATTTTCCATTGGAAAAGCACTATAACAGTTTGAGGGATATCATCTATAAGCAAACTGACTGAGAATTCTATGAAATCCTGACCATTCTTAAAAGTTTTTAATTGACAGGCTTTTTGCCTATTTGTTTTTGTGAAGTATTAGATAATACATAGAATGAACTGAAAATGTGTTGGGTCAACTCTTTTCTTTTGACTACTGATTTAATTGGCATAAAGAACTGCCATGAAGGAAACTCACTCTTATTTTTTCAGATGGCCATCAACTCTGCCACTTATAAACCTTCTTAGAGCAGGAGTTCTTAACCTAAAATCCATGAACTTTTAAAATACATACATGCATACAGACATATATGTTATATATACTCTCATATATAACATAATTGATTTTCTTTGTAATCTCTTGTATTTTATGAATTTAAAAGTATTATTCTACAAAAGGGTCTATAAGCTTTACCAAATGGCTGAAGGGGTCCAGCAGCCCCCCTTCCCAAAATGGTTAAAAATCCTTGTCTTAGGGAGTTTCTTGGAGCATTGATAGGTTAAGTGACTTGCCAATGGTCACACAATCAGTATGTGTAATAGGAAGGACATGAACCCCAGACACATGCCCAAGTTTGCCTGACTTTAGGCTACATAAAAGGAGGAAATATCCAGGGCAAGAAATACTATAAGTCTGCATTTATATACTATTCCCTGTTCTATTCTTGCTGCCACACTTTAGGACAAACTTTGAAAAGTTCAGAGGCCAGAGAAAGTCACCCAGGACAGTAAAGAGATGGTAGACCATATGATTAAGGGTTGGCTGAAGGAAGAAGGAATGTGTACCTTGGAGAAAGTCCAAGGGAGATACAATAGCTATTTTGCAGTATTTGAAGAATTGTCATGTGAAAGAGGTATCTGACAGTTCTGCTTGGCCTAAGAAGGCAGAACTAAGCATAAAGATTTGGGCTTAATGTAAAGAAAAACTACCTAAAAACTGGAGCTTTCCAAAAGTGGATGTCACATTTTTGGGAGGTAATGAGTTTCTCAATATTAGAAGTCTTAAAGGTAAGAAGAGATGATGACTTGTAGACAATTTGGATCATATGACC
Organism: Trichosurus vulpecula; assembly: GCF_011100635.1. Lineage (NCBI taxonomy): Eukaryota > Metazoa > Chordata > Mammalia > Diprotodontia > Phalangeridae > Trichosurus > Trichosurus vulpecula. Next base: position 235,009,650 of record NC_050578.1, on the reverse strand, counting down.
TCTTCAATCTTTCCAATCCTTAGATTGAGTATCTATGACAAGTTTGTGAGGAAACCAATTTATACATTAAACAATTGAAAGTAACAAGTGGCTTTAGACTCATAAATAGCACTTTCAAAAACTTACATATATATATATATATATGTATATATTTCAGTTTCCTCCATGTGTTTCCTTCCCTCCCTCCAGCCAAAGGTTAATCGGGCTTCAATATCTCCATAAATTTGAGTATACATCTAGCCAAGATAATTTGTAGGAGGCAAACTGGTACTGTAGAAAGAGCATTGGCCTATGATTCACAAGAGATTTAGGGTCTAGTTAGCCCAGGATTTATCAGATAACCTTAAAAATGTAACTTCTCTTTTGTGGAGATCAGTTTCCTTGTCTAAATGGGATTGGATGAGATGAGGTCTAATGTTTATTCTGATATTTTCATGGTGATAAAGAACCTTTCCAGGGCACCCAGGCCAAGTCAAGAGACCACTGACATTTTATTATTAAACACACACACACAAATTAAAATGTTATCAAAAGCATAGCTTAAAAAAAATTAAACATTGCTTTATTTACTGGCTGAATTCACATCTCCTGAAATTCATATACAGGTTGACTAAAAGCAACATTTACATAAAAAATAAAACAGGGAGGTGAGGGGCAGTGAGGCAGATTCATCATCAGGGTACCACAGAATAGCAAATCACCCACCAACTACTCACAATGAACAACAAAAATATTCTGTTCTGGAATCCAGGCAGGGATGTGAGTGACCTCCACAGATAGGACATTCCCTCCTTTCCCACAATCCCCTCCCTCCCTGCCCAGATGATTTATTTCTTTGTTTGGAAAAGGCAACACATCTTGAATGGTCATGTACACTGGCAAAAGAGCAACAAACAAATGAGAAAATGGCTATAAAAAGGATATAGTGTTACTTGGTAGTATACTTCCTTCAAGATCCCACAGCTAGTTCCTGATATTCCCATCTCCTTCAAAAGCAGATATTTTATATTTGTTCGGTAAGAAGTAAAGCCTCCCATGACAGTGTTGCTTTTTTTTTTTAAACTAATAGAGTCCAGCCATCCATAGTCTTATTCAATCAGGACATATTTCTCCTGAGGCAGTCTAGGGAGGCCAAATGCTGCAGTGAGGCCCTAAAGGATCATTTCCCCTTGAGTTAAAGGACACTTTTTGATATGTATTTATTTACAGTCTTAAAAGACAGGAAAACTACACCCCTGCTTTCACCTAAGGGTGAAAAGCCCTTTGACTTTTGAGTCAGCTTAAAAAGAAGGAACTCATCCCATCAATACACAAATACAGTACATGCTATTCTTCTAATACCTTGATTGAATGTGATAATGTATGCTAAGCAGGAGGAGCCATGGAAGCAGGAAAAGAAATTTTCACACAATCCAGACTCTCCCTTCTGGGTGATGCCATGATGTTAGTGTTTTGTGGTCTATATTTTTATGAAAAAAAAAAAGTAATGGTGGGGGGGAAAGGGTGATCAGAGAGGAGTGTGTGAATTCACTTACATACCTGTTTCAACTCTTGTGAAATGTTAAACAGGGGTCATGTAGCAATCACTGGACTACTAGTGAATACACAGCCATTAGCTTCATTGATAACTAAGGATAATCCAACCAAATCATGAAGACCCCATTCAGAAGTCAACCATCATGTACTGATTGCTAAGTAGATTCTCTCCAAAGAAAAATTTAGTCTGGGGTAGAGTTTATTGTACTGAGGCAAGTGTCAGTTTCTTTTGCAACCCCTAGAATAAGGAGATCCCACTAGAAATAAGAATTAACCCTAAGTAAAAGCTTAGGGTGTCCCTTTAAAGGGACAAAAGTCTTAGTATAGTTTTGAATTATTGAAGCTTATTAAGACTTTGGGGTCACCCTTCATTCTCCAAAATCTCTCTTTAAAAATGAAAAGTCCACTTGACACTGTAAATGCCTCACATTGGAGTATTTTTTTTAATGTTTTCTCCTATCTGTGGTCATTTCACACACAGTCTATCAAAACAAGAATTTGTCTTTGCTCTCCAATTCACATTGCAAAATTAGTGCTTCCGTAGGACTTTCATCTGCCTTACTTTGCTTCACAAAGCTGAGTTGGAAACTATTTAAGTGGAATACACTCAAATTTATATACAAGCAAAAGAAAATAACATGGTGAATGAATCATGTGCAATACATTAGCAGCATACAAGTTGGCATAAAGGAAACCCATCGGTGGCTTTTTGCACTTAATACCAGACTGGTTCTCAAGTGGCTCAATAAGCCTGCACATTAGAGCTATCATGAACAGTAGTTTGTTTAGATTTATACAAATATTTTAACAGTCAGCCCAACTGATGGCACAATCTGAATTGGTGATTGATTGGCAAGTAGGGATGATGATAGGAGGACTGTAGAAAGGGTGTATGGGGGTGCTGTCTTGGGATTTACCAGACTGTGACTTGTAAGGTGAAAACTACAAAGCATCAGTCATTGGAGGATTAACACATGCCAGTTACCACTTCTTAGATGGTAGCAAAAGTATGTTGTATGCTGGAGGAGGTAGGTAATTAACATGGAAAATCCTATGAGAAATTATGTCAGAATTTTTCTGATCAAACATTTTCATGATGTCCCAGGATAGAAAAAGGTCATTCATTTGGAACTGAACACAAGCTAGAAACTAAGGAGTTTAAATAGTACCAAACTGAACTGTTCCTCTATTTTGAATATGTGTAAAAGATGTGTGTGTGTGTATATATATATATATATATATATATATATATATATATATATATATATATATATATATATATATATACATATATATGTACATATACATACATACACACATACATACATGTATATACACACACACATACCAACATACACACATATGTGTGTGATTTAGGTTCAAGGACACCTACTAATGTGTATACGGTATACCTTACACTTAATTTTGGGAAGAATATACAAGTATGTTACTGATTCATCTAACAAGTCTAACAATCACTCTGCCTCCATGGACAACACAGGACATTCATTGTTAGGTTGATCACTTCTCAAGGTCTGCAGGCTTGTGTTTGAAATATAATACAGGGTATTTACTCAAGGACCAACACTTTCATTTCATATGTATGAAAAACATAGAAAAAAAGGCACTGAGCACAGTACAGGCTATTATAGCCATAGAAAACAGTTGTGAAATCATTTTTCAAAGGCTTGAAATCACTTTCACATAAACAGCTTATGGCTAACTGATACACATGGCTAATGCTACTGTCTGATAGTATGCAAAAATGGCTCCATGAGGTGAGAGAAGCATGCTAGAAGGCAAGACTTCAATAAGAATAATTCTACCAAATTCATAACTGTAAAGAGAGCGGATACATTAATATACATTGTCTTGATTTCTTTAAATAGTAAGATAAGATATTACCTTCTGTACAACCCATTTTATACTTGTGAAGACTCACAGAAATTCAACACACCAAAGCATGCCCGATTCCCAGGTTAGAGACAATAGCGTTCAAGAACTGGGGTGGGTTAGGTCTTTGTAATGCTTAAGAAGTCTGCCTTTGGGAAGAATAATTCTGAAATTTCCTGGAAGGCCAGCCCTCCTGGATTTTAATGGACATTTAATTCATCAAATTTAAGCACTGGGCCCCAAAAAATCATGTTTTCCCTGATTTAGTCTTCTTATTTTTTTGATGCTGTTTTATTTTATGTATGTGTCTGTGTGTGTTTGCATGTGTCTGTGTGTATGTATGTGCATGTGTTTCTTTATGTGCATGCTTTGGTAGACAGTCTTTTCGGTTCTATTTTTTGTCTTAAAATCACTCGATGGGAAGACTTAAACCAAGATGTACAAAAGATTCTCAAGGACGGAAGCTTTTGACAACATGCCAATGTTGCCTTACCATGAAAATTAAGCAGCAACACTCCATGATCTTCTAATAATGGGATTCTGGACACACACTTGAACAGTTATACATAGAGATCCATAAAATAGCACGTGATGAGAGCCGGCACCGTGAAGTTACAACGGGTTTCCAATATGGCAAAGCTTGGGACCAGTGACTCCTATGAGAGTTTAAAAATCTTTGGGTAAAAAAATGAAGGACCAAAATGCATATCTGGTTCCTGGCCCAAAGCCATGTCCCAGAGAATTGAGGCAAGTCAGGCTGCCAGGCATCATTTGGATTCCTTGGCTATCCCATAGCCTGGGCCAGCTCCCTTTTCCCTTCTGTGGCGATAACTTCCTTCTCCACTTGATAATCTGTCCTATTGCACAGGATCTCCTTGAGTTTGTTGAGCTCATACTCATGGAGGATTTGGATGGTCAGGTACTTTTCCCGTTTGATTCGGGCTTTCACCTCTGATGGGACATCAGGGATCATCCAGGCCACAAAGAATTTGACAAGAAAAACAATGTGCTAGAGGAATAATAAAAAAAAAAAAGGAAAGAAGAGAGCATGTAAGGATAAACATACAACAAGAGAACTTTTGAGGTCATCTTGTCAAATGGCCTTGTTTTTAAGGTGGGCATACTGAGGCCCAGAGAAACTAAATGCCTTACCAACAGGGCAAACAGCTGGAATTTGAATCCAAGACTCCAGATTCTTAACCCAATGTTATTTCTATTATATTACCTTCTGGATTAGTGGGATTTGTTTTGTTATTCACATTAATGTTTTTATAAGAATTTTCTACATTCAAAGAGATTAAGCCCCCTAAGCACACCCAGCTACCCACTCAGCATCCCAGCCTACCATCAATTAAAGTCAATATTCTTTAAAAGAGGTACTACCTAAACAAAACTGAGCCAAGGAGAATGGAATGGACATCTCACCCCAGAAGTTACTTCAGCACCATAAGCGATTAACAAAATAATGGAAGAACCAGACAATTATAAGGATAGTTTCTAAGTATGGGTAGTAAAAATGGCAAAGAATCACAGGAAACTCAGAGTTAAAATGAACCTCAAAGCTTCTAACTACATAGGTACCTGCTTTAAGCCATTCCCAACACCTATTTGTCATCCTAGCCAATACATGCCAATCATAGGCTAATTCCAGTATCAACTAAAATACCAATGGATACTTGGTAAAATTTAATAAAATAACAAAATTTCCTTGGAAAAACTATCCATGCATAATTATCAAGAGAAAAGATGGGTGGTGTGGGGCAAATGATAGAAGAAGACTTCATTACAATTGACTTCAAAATGTAGCATAAAGGTCCATTTTTTCCCATTTAGTTTATTTTGAAATTAACAAGCACTTTTTTCTCTCTATCTCCTTACACTCAGTTTAAAAGAAAAGATAAACTAAATTTTCATAACACACATACACACACACACACACACACACATGTCTTACAAAACAACTCCATTGTCCTATGTCCAAAAATATTGTTTCATTCTGAAAATTAAATCAATCCTATCTCTGTTTCGAAGATTGCCATGGATCAGAGATCCTAAGTACAGTTCTATTTTTAGTAGAAAAGAATTGGAAACTAAGGGGGGAGGGTGGTCAATAAGCATTTATTAAGCAGCCACTATGTGTCAGGCACTGTGCTACGTGCTAGGGATCCAAAAAGAGGCAAAAGACAGTCCCTGCCTTCAAGGAGCATACAACTTAATAGGGAGCTCACAATGTAATGAGGATACCTATGAATTGGGAATGACTGAACATATCATTGTAGAAATATATACTATTGTGCCACAAGAAATGACCAAAGGGATGGGTTGAAACTGTGTAGGACATGTATGAACTGATAAAAAATAAAGACAGCAGGATAAGAGCATAACAAGTTATATAATAATGATACCATTGGAAAAAATGAACAATTTTGAAAGTCTTAAAAAAAACCTCTGATCATCCCAGTACCATCAAGACTCTAGAGTACTGATAATGGAGAACATTACCTACATCCTGTCAGAGAAATGATACGCTCAATATGTGGAAGGAGGCATATATTTTTGGACATGGCCAATGTATAAATTGGTTTTATGTGACTATGCATATTGTTACAAGGGTTTTCCCATTTTTTTCCCAGTGAGGCTTGGGGAGGTATGAGGGACTGAAATAATACCTGTTTATTGAAAAAAAAATTCCATTTGCAACTTTGAAAAGTATAGTGAGCGGTCCTGGGAAGAAGTCTGACCTTCCACTGATTTGTGTATATTACTGTCTGGCTTGCCACTTCCTTGAGAAACCATTGTTGAAATGACTTTGTTGTGTGTTGTTCAGTTGTTTTTTCAGTAATGTCTGACTCTTTGTGACCCCATATTTTGGGTTTTCTTGGCAAAGATATTGAAGTGATTTGCCATTTCATTCTTCATCTCATCTTACAGATGAAGAACTGAGGAAAACAGGGTTAAGTGACTTTCCCAGGGTCCAACAGCTAATAAGTGTCTGAGACCAGATTTGAAACTCAGGAAGATGAATCTTCTTGACTCCAGGCCCAGTGCTCTATCCACTATGCCACTTAGCTGCCCTTGGAGAAATGATAATCCACTGAATTCCATGCTTAGATGACTTATCATCACTGGTAGTCATTTGTTTACTCAGTATACCTAAAAATATGAGTGCTTTGACTAAGCAAAACCCTTGGCTTGACCTGATTTTTCCTGAGACTCAACTCTTGTTGCTTCTGACACAAAACCAACAAGGCTCATGATCAGGGCTTTTGTAGCCTGAGGTTTGAGTCAGTCATATTCTAAATTCCATATTATGATTCTGAAACCAAGAATCTTCTGGAGACAAGTCAGTTTCTCATAGAATCCTATATACCCAATTTTACTGATGTTTTTCTTTTAATTTCTCTGACTGCTTAGCAAGGTGTGAAAACATCTGGTGCATGTGTGCATTGTGTGTGTGTGTGTGTGTGTGTGTGTGTGTGTGTGTGTGTGTGCGTGAGAGAGAGACAGAGACAGACAGACAGACATGGGGGAGGGGGTGGGAGAGGGAGGAGAGACAGAAAAAGAGAGGTACGATAGGGAGAGGGGGGAAATAGAAAATAGAAAAGCAGCACAGAATGATCTGGCTGTTGGAAAGAACAGAGATATAGCCAGACTTAGACTAGGTATAATGCTATCAGACTGGCTACATTAACTTTTTAAGGCACACTATTTTCTGGCTGGGTCTAACACATTATCTAGAAAACATAGTTTGGGAAATTAAATCTAATTAACCCATTCATGAAGGATTAAAAACTAGTTCATTGAGGGGCAGAGCCAAGATGGCAGCTGGAAAGCAGGAACTTGCTTAAGTTCTTCCCCAAATCCCTCCAAACACCTGTAAAAAATGGTTCTGAACAAATTCTAGAGATGCGGAACCCACAAAATAGCAGAGGGAAGCAGGTATCCAGCCTAGGACAGCCTGGATGGTCACTGGGAAGGGTCTATCGCATGGTGCTTGGAGCAGAGCACAGCCCAGCATGGGCCACGTAAGACAGACCAGACCGGAAGTTGACCGGAACAGGCCTTAGGGCCATGAATCATTGAGGTGTGGCAGTTACCAGAATTCTCGACCCCAAAACTCCAAAGACCACAGAGTAGGTTAGTGGGAAAACTGCTAGATTGGGTTAGAAAGCAGTCCGGGCCCCAGCCCTGGGGGTGGTGGAGGTGGTGCGGCCGTGGAGCTCCTGCATCAGCTGCTTCCAGAGTCCCTGGCTCACACAGTGGGGGGAATCAAGTGGCAGACCAGAGCGGGAGTGCAGGGCTTGCTTTGCCCTGCTTGGATCTGGGTCACAATCCTGGTTGGCAGTTCTTGGGGGAGGAGGAGCACTGATGTGGCACAGCTTGTGACGACAGTGGAGTAGAAGTAGCTCTGAAAACAGCAGCACAGCCCCAAAAGCTTGGGACAAAGCAATCTCTGCTCTACATCAGTCATACCCTGACAAAAAGTTCAAAGTCAAGTAGTTGGGCTAGGAACATGGCCAGGCAGCAAAAAAGGACCCAGACTCAGACTCAGACTCTAGAATCTTTTTTTGGTGACAAAGAAGATAAAAACATACAGCCAGAAGAAATCAACAAAGTCAAAAAGCCTACATCAAAAGCCTCCAAGAAAAATATGAATTGGTCTAAGGCCGTGGAAGACCTCAAAAATGATTTGGAAAAGCAAGTTAGAGAAGTAGAGGAAAAATTGGGAAGAGAAATGTGAGTGATACAAGAAAACCATGAAAAAGAAGTCAATGACTTGCTAAAGGGGACCCAAAAAAATACTGAAGAAAATAACACCTTAAAAATAGACTAACCCACATGGCAAAAGAACTCCAAAAAGCCAATGAGGAGAAGAATGCATTAAAATGCAGAATTAGCCAAATGGAAAAGGAGGTCCAAAAGACCACTGAAGAAAATACTACCTTAAAAATTAGATTGGAGCAAGTGGAAGCTAGTGACTTTATGAGAAATCAAGATAATATAAAACAAAACCAAAAGAATGAAAAAATGGAAGACAATGTGAAATATCTCATTGAAAAAACCACTGACCTGGAAAATAGATCTAGGAGAGATAATTTAAAAATTAATGGACTACCTGAAAGCCATGATCAAAAAGAGGGCCTAGATATCATCTTTCAAGAAATTATCAAGGAGAACTGCCCTGATATTCTAGAGCCACAGGGTAAAAAGAGAAATTGAAAGAATCCACCGATTGCCTCCTGACAAAGACCCCAAGAAGAAGACTCCTAGGAACATTGCTGCCAATTTCCAGAGCTCCCAGATCAAGGAGAAAATACTGCAAGCAGCCAGAAAGAAAGAATTTGAGTATTGTGGAAACACAATCAGGATAACACAAGATCTAGCAGCTTCTACATTAAGGGATCAAAGGGCTTGGAATACGATATTCTGGAGGTCAAAGGAGATAGGATTAAAACCAAGAATCACCTACCCAGCAAAACTGAGCATAATGCTCTAAGGCAAAATATGGACTTTCAATAAAATAGAGGATTTTGAAGCTTTCTCAGGGAAAAGACCAGAGCTGAATAGAAAATTTGACTTTCAAACACAAGAATCAAGAGAAGCATGAAAACGTAATCAAGAAAGAGAAATCATAAGAGACTTAGTAAAGTTGAACTGTTTTGTTTACATTCCTACATGGAAAGATGATATGTGTAATTCATGAGACCTTTCTCAGTATTAGGGTAGTTGAAGGGAATATACATATATATAGACAGAGGGCACAGGATGAGTTGAATATGAAGGGATGATATCTAAAAAATAAAATAAAACTGAGGGATGAGAGGGGAATATATTGAGAGAGGGAGAAAGGGAGAGATAGAATGTGGTATATTATTTCACAAAAAAAGTGGCAAGAAAAAGCAGTTCTGTTGGAAGGGAAAAGTGGGGCAGGTGAGGGGGAATGAGTGAATCTTGCTCTCATCAGATTTGACCTGAGGCAGGAATAACATACACATTAAATTGGGTACCTACCCCACAGGAAAGTAGGGGGAAGGGGATAAAAAGGGGGGATGATAGAAGGGAGGGCAGATAGGGGGAGGAGGTAATCAAAAGCAAACACTTTTGAAAAGGGACAGGGTCAAGGGAGAAAGCTGAATAAAGGGGGGCAGGATAGGATGGAGGGAAATATAGTTAGTCTTTCACAACATGAATATTGTGGAAGGGTTTTACATAATGATACATGTGTGGCCTATATTGAATTGCTTGCTTCTTGGGGAGGGTAAGTGGGAAGGGAAAAGGGGAAAGAATTTGGAACTCAAAGTTTTAAAAGTAGATGCTCAAAAACAAAGTTGTTTTTGCATGCAACAGAGAAATAAGGTAGATAGGGAATGGGGCATAGAAATCTATCCTGCCCTACAAGAAAGTAAGGGGAAATGGGATGGGTGGGGGGTGGGGTGACAGAAGGGAGGGCTGACTGGGAAATGGGGCAATTAGAATATATGCTGTCTTGGAGTGGGAGGGAGGGTAGAAATGGGGAGAAAATTTGTAACTCAAAATCTTGTAGAAATCAATGTTGAAAACTAAAATATCAAATAATAAAATGATAAAAAAAAACCTGAATAAATAAAAAAATGAAAAAAAGAAGAACAAAAAAAAATTGGTTCAGTGAAGAATTATGCCTCTTCTCACTTTTGCTCAGGGCAGTCCAAGGTTGGAATAGACCAAAAGTGTCAGACTGAAATAGAAGCAGGGGCTGGTAATCCATACATAGAATCCCTTCAGGCTTTATATTAACTTAGTTTTAAAATAAAATATTATTTATGTTTTATTTTATTTTTATTTATTTTGTTAAATATTTCTCAATTACATTTTAGTCTGGTTCAGGAAGCACTCAGGAGTATTGTGGACTGCAGGTGGTGCGTTGTACATATCTGGGCTAGACTACATAAGGAATGTCAAGGGAGCAAAGCCTCATTGCCTCAAAGACCCCGGACTTCCAAGTCCAACTGAAAATTCCACCATGTTACAATTTTTGGTACAAGAAATAAACACCCTTCTTTAGTGAAGACTTAAGACCTGGTGTAGTGCCTCAGTGGGGTATGGAGGTAACCTTGCTTGTATCTTCTTCATACCAGGCCAAACTCAACTTGCCTGTAACTCCCACCCGTGGTATAATGCAAAGACAGTCTCAACAATGAGGGCTTCAAAATGAGAAAGGACTGCCTTATAAAACTGGATGACTACATTTCAGCAACATTGTATAGAGAAGATTCCTACATTGAATAAGAGACCGTACTAGATGACTTACAATGCTAATTCCAACTCTGTGATACTTTATGAGAGGACATATTAGTTTGGGTTTTTGTTCAGGTTTAAACTAGATGACCCCTGAGCTCTCCTCCAATTCTGAGATAATTCTTTGACAGTCTATCCTAGGCTTTACACCCCACTGCACCCCATTCCTTTAGCCAGTCCAACTAAGATATTATTTCTAGACCCTATCCCATCCTGGCTGTTCTCCTTTGGATACAATCTTGTTTGAGGGACCCTCATCTCATTTTCCACTTTTCCTTCCTATGTCTCCCATTTAAATACTACGTATCCTTCAAAGCCTAGTCAAGACCCACATCCATCATGAAGTCTTCCTTGTCTATTCTACAAAATCATAGAATGAGAACCGGAGGTAGATTAGAGGCTATTTCGTCCAATCCACACTTGATTAAGAATTCCCTCTACAACATTCCCAACTAGCAGTCATTCAGCTTCCACAGTAAGACTTCTACTGATGAACTCATTATCCCCCAAGACAACTCATCCCATTTGTGGATAGTTCCATTATTGAAAGAATTTCAAACTAGACTCAATCTACTTCTCTGTTACTTCTATCCAATGGTCCTAATCCTGTCGTTGGAGGCCAATTGGGACAAGTTTACCCCTTCCTCCCCATAATAACCCTTCAAATACTTCAGGACAACTACTGTGTTTTCCTGAGTCAAGAACTTGGAGTTCTACTTCTGCACCTTGCACAACAATGAGCACCATGCAGAGGATTTAAAAATTCTTGTTAAATTAGAGATTTCCTAGATAACTTTTTTCAATACAATTCCTGTTTCAGAAACATACTGAGAAGTGCCAGTTATCTCAGAAGCAGAAGACTGATTATAAGAGAGGGCAACAAAAGGATGGGGTGGATAGAAAGGAAGACTTACTTCCATAATAATGATGAAGGCCATCTTGGCTGCAAGGATGTGCCAGAACTGCATAGTGTGTAAATATTTCTTTTCATGGTCGGGGGGATAGCGGTAATCTCTATACCTACATTGGGGAAAGAAACATAGTCATGAGTTGCAGGTTTGCCCATTTGTCAGGAAGTAGCAGATGGTATGCATATGTGAGGATTTGTCAGAATTCAGAGGATCATAGATTTAGAGACAGCAGGGACCTCAGAGGCCATCTCATCTAATTCTCTCATTTTACAAATTAGGAAACTTTATATAGTCCCAGGGGATATAGTGACTTGCCTAAGGTCAAGCAGAGACAGGTCTTGAAGTCTGGTCCTTGGAGTCCAAATATAGTGATATTGTCACTGTACCACAATGCTTAACCATATTATAAAATATTTAGTACAGTGCCTAGTATATAGTAGGTGCTTAATAAATTCTTATTTCTCTCAGTTACCCCATCTTAGATGAGGATGATTTTGCTGTTGTTCAGTCATTTCTTAGTCATGTCCAATCCACTGTGACCTTATTTGGGGTTTTCTTGGTGAAGATGTTGTATGGGTTTGCCATTTCCTTCTCCATATCATTTTACAGATGAGGAAATTGAGGCAAACAGGGTTAAAGTGATTTGCCCATGGTCACAGAACTAGGAAGTGTCTGAGGCTAGGAAGATGAGTCTTCCTGATTCCAAGCCCAGTGCTCTATCTGCTGCACCATATAGTTGCCCTTAGATGAGGATGATAATACCTCTATTTCCTACCTTATAAGTTTATTGTATGGCTCAAATGAGATAATGCATGGAAGGTGCTTTGTAAACCTTAAAGCACTGTACAAATACCAGTTGCTATTTTATGTGGTATAACTGATAGAGCTCTAGCCATGGAATCAGGAAGTTATGTTTTAATTTCTCTTAATTTCTCAATGTCTTGGTCAACTCTCTAAGAATGTGAGCAAGTCTGCTTCTCTGTTGGGAGTTTCTATACCCATACTGAGAATTCACACCAGGAATGCTCTCACATGGATTAAACCACAGATCTAGACCAAATATAAAAGTCACAATCACCATTATCATTATTAGCATCACCATTGTTATTAATGAGCTTCCTTTATTTGTGATTCTTGACATTCACAAGAATCACAGGCAGAAGAAAGATGAGATTTTAGCCTTCATTTTGTCCAACCTTGCCATTTGATAGAGGAACACTGAGCTTCAGAGGTTCTATGATTATTCCAGGTTTACATCCATTTAGTGGCAGCAGAGCCAAAATTAGAACCCCTACTTTTGGGGTTCTAGAGCCCCTCCCAGTCGAGGTTTCTTTCCATCCTACCCTATGGCCATTTAGGTTTCCTAAAGTGGTCTGGGATAATGATATTAGGGGAGACTCCCAATAAGTAGGATGAATGAACTAGATACCTGCAAGTGGTGTAGTTACCCGGGTTTGCCCCAGGTTCTTTTGGAAAATCAGAGATCTGGAACACTGAAAGGCTGTTGTTAATGTATCCAGACATGGGGGAATTGTTGTCAGTTGAGTAGGCATAGTAGTAAACTAGCCGGGGAATCATGTCCGACGTGAAGGCAACAATGAAGGCCTGAAACCAGTGAGGAAAAACAAGTGAGTGGTCAAAGCACCATTATAAGCTTTTGATCTTATCAGCCATATAGATACTTTATCGAACACAGTAAGAATGGGGTAGGAGAGTGCCTTACCACCATAGCTATTTGAGAGTCATAACACACTTAGGGACTGGGACAGGATGTGCTTCATGTCAAATGATATCCCTTGTTTGTATTGTTCTGAGAAGTCAACCTTCCTTACCATAATCATGGAAATCCAATAGTACTGCTGTTATCCTTATCCCTTGTCACCAGTGTTATGAAAAGGCCTGCCGGGATCAGGTTTGATCATCTCTACTGACCACCCTTGTTGGTTAGAGATAGAGGCAGTGTATGCTTCACAGGGGTGGGTTGGAGGCCATGTTGTAGTGGATCTATTCCCTTACTGGTTGGGCAAGGCCACATGGAAAAGTAGAAAGGCACATGGGAGCACTCATTCCATATTTCATCATGCTTAGGAAGGAAGCAGATGGATGGGACAGTGGAAAGAGTGCTGGACCTGGAGTCAAGAGGACTTCAGTTCAAATATGCTCTCATTAACTGCTTGAACCTGGGCAAGACTTTAACCTTTACCTGCCTCAGTATCCTTATATGTAAAATGAGGACAAAAATAAGATATTAGTTGAACTGAGGAGGTTTGAATTAATCACACACACACACACACACACACACACCCCCACCAAAGACAGTTACACAATACCAGCCAGGGCTGTTGCAAGGAAGAAAGTTGTAGTGCAGAGCTTGAGTAGTTGGGATTAACTTTAAGTTAACTGCACCAGATGCAAAATAGCATCATAGACACCCATTCTATTCTTGAATAGTTCTCATTGTTATATTTTGTCTTACATGGAGCCTAAATCTGTAACTGCAACTTCCACCATTCCTTCTTTTGTCTTTTGAAATAGACAAAAATTCAACTGATTTGGTGACAGGGGTTCCAGACACCACAACTATTCTCCTAGAGGGCTCTGGAATACTAGGGCCATGGTGAATCAGCATCAGGATGAGACATTGCTCTTGGCAGAGCCAGAGACAAGACTCAAATGCACAGAGTTGATTCTAAAATCATATTCTCAGGAAACAAACTTCCCACCCAGAAAAATCAATTGCTTAGTTGAGAACAGTCAACTTACATTAGTAACAACAGACAGAACAGCCATGCCATTGAGAATTTCTTGCCACACTCCTATGCTATGGGCCTTTGCAGCCACAGGCCTCCTGTACTGGGTGGTCAGTTTCCAAGAGTCAACTCGGATTTCTAAAATGTTGTTCATAAGGGCAAGAAGAGGAGCCAAAGGAAAGGAAGCCACAAACAGCGTGATGAAGCCAAACTGGATGACTGTAGAAAAAGAAGAATCAGAAACACCAACTTCAGTCCACAAACACTATGCCAGGCTCTAAAGATGCAAAGACAGAGTACTCCCTGCTCTTTCAGAGCTTACAGTCTCAAATTCTTATATTCTATTGCCTTGAGATGCATTGGATTAGACTCTGCTCAGCCACTACTAAGTCAATGCCCTAGAGTCTTAAAGTAACAGCAGGCTTGGAGCAAGTCCTTTGGCAAGAAATACTGTCTAATCACTGGCTATTGCCCCAAGACCTACAAGCATGCCTGTCTCCTCTAACCTCAAAAAAAATCCTCACTTGATCCATCCATCCCAGCTCGCTATCAAGCCAGATCTCTTCTGCCTTTTGTGGTGAAATCCCTTGAGAAGACCATCTACATTAGGTGCCTCCACTTCCTCTTCTCACCTCTATAGTCTGGCTTCCAAACATCATTCAAGGGAAATTGCTCTCTCCAAAATTAACCATAATCTCCTAACTGTCTGTTCTCAAGCCTTATCCTTCTCGACCACTCGGTAACCCTCGACATGGTCAAGCTCCCACTTCTTGACATTTTCCCTTCTGTGGGTTTTCATGATCCTTCAGTCCCATGGTTCTTTCCCCATCTATCTGACTTCTTAGTCTCTTTCACTGGATCTTCACCTGCATCACACCTACTAACCATGGATGTCCTATAAGACTCTGTCTTCTTCTCTTCTCTCTCTATAATGTTTCACTTAGTCATCTTATTAGCTTCCATGAATTCAATTATCATCTCTATGCTGATGATTGCCAGATCTAATTACTACCCCTAACCTCTTTGCTTACCTCTAGTTACAAATCTCCAACTGCCTGCTAGACATCTTGAATCAGATGTCCTGTAGGCATCTTAAACTCATCATGTCCAAAATGGAATTCCTTATGTCCCTCATGCCTGGAATGCTCTTCTTCAGTCAGTGCCTCCTGGCTTCCCTGGTTTCCTTCAATTCCCAGTTAAAATCCTATATTCTACAGAAAGCCTTTCCCAATCTCTCTTAATTCTAACTCCTTCCCTCAGTTGGTTGGCCACATATAAAGTTTATACATAGTTGCATGCGTGTTGTCTTCCCAACATATTGTGATCTCCTTGAGGGCATGGACCAAATTTTCCTTTCTTTGTATCTCTAACACTTAGCACAGCACACTTGGCACAAATAATAAGTGCTTAATAAATGTTTATTGACTCACTGAATGGTATAATTCACAGAGAAAGTCAGCATAGGAAGGGACCATCAAACTGAACCCCCTCATTTCAAATGTGTGAAAACTGAGGCAGGGGAGCAGAAAGTGACTTGTAAAAATGGCAGAACTACTAGTACAACTGATGTCTACTGACTCTCACTTTAGGGAAAAAAATCTATCAAGAAAAGGTGGGTCCACAAACTTGATAGGGAAAAAAATACTGCTTTATTTTTATTAACCCCTAACTGAAATTTAGCACTTCCTTCAATCATTTAAAAACATCATTTAATACCACTACTACTAGGTCTGTATCTCAAAGAAATTTTAAAAAAAGTAAAAGGACCTATAGGTACAAAAATATTTATAGCAGCTCTTTTTGTGGTGTCCGAGAATTGGAAATCAAAGGGAATGCTCATCAACTGGGGAATGACTGAATAAGTGGTATCATATGATTGTGACGGAGTATCATTGGGTTACAAGAAATGATGACACGGGGAGTTTCAGAAAAAAATGGAAAGACCTATATGAACTGATGCAAAGTGAAATGAGAAGAACTGGATGATCACTGTGCACAGTAACAGCAATGTTGTAATTATGATCAACTGTGAAAGACTTAGCTACTCTGATGAATAGAGGAATCCAAGATAATTCCAGAGAACTCACGAGGAAAAAATGCTATTTACCTCCAGAGAGAGAACTGATAAACTTTGAGTGCAAATTCAGTTTTAATTTTCTCACTTTTAAAATTTTTCCTTGCTTTTTAAAAATATGGAGATATGTTTTGCATGACTTCACATGTATAACGATATCATATTGCTTGTCTTGTCAGTGGGAGGGCTAGGAGATCAAAGAGAATTTGGAGCTCAAAATTTAAAAAAAGAAAAGAATATTAAAAATAAATAATCATTCAAGGAATATGTCCATAGGCTTTACTAGAATCACAGAGGATGAGTTCATGACACATAAAAGGTTAAGAACCCCTGAACTCAAGGAAGCAGTAGCAGATTCTGTATACACAAGGAAGGATATACCTATTTGCAGAAAAAGGAAATTATGTGACCAAGCTAGGCCTCAGGGCAAAGCTGAGAAAATGTAACTCTCTTCTTTTGTTGGACAGTTGGGATGCAGAGTATATGTGACATGTGATGGCATGGCTGATATGTGAGCTGGTTTTGCTAAATTAAAAGACAAAATCTTTGAATAAAGGAGGCTCACTAGGTAAGGGAGAGATACATGGAAATGAATGTGATGTGAAAATAAAACAGCATTAATAAAAGCTTTTAAGGAGAAAGGCTATCATGCCCCTGATAGACTAAATGGTCTTTACAAAATGATCTTCTCTTTCTACCAGTAGCCTAGGCCTATGTGGCCTCACACTGAGGCTGGGCTTCTTTTCCTGCCTGAGGGCCTTAATTCCAAATGGAAACCCTCAAGAAATGGAGGCTTGCTGACTGCAATGAGAAAGAAAAAGGAAGAGAAACTCTGGAAGGACATTTAAGTGAAGGAGAATATAATCAAGGGGAATGCACCCTGGATTTGGAGTCAAAGGACCTTTCTTTGAATTGCAACTCTGCTACGTATCATCTGCATGAACTAGCACAAATCACAAGCTCTAGTAGCCTCAGTTTCCCTATCTGTAGAAGGGGGGTTGAACTAAATGTCTGCCAACTTGCCATCTCTGGTCCCATGACTATAATCTAAGTACTGATGAATCCTTCCCTGCCTCCTTTCCCCAGGGGTATTTTCAAATGAATCTAAAACATCATTAGGCTTTGGTTGTCCCTCTTAATGTTTTATGGTAACTGGCAGACCTGTATCAGCCCTAGAGTCCATAAACAACAGCATTCTCTCCCTTACAGGGGTAATAACCAGTTGTGTAACAGGAAAGCATGGTCTTTAACATCAAAATTAAAGATTAGGGATGGACTCCCACAATCCTTTTCTGCCACATGCCTATGAGCCACAAATTTAGCAAAGTCATTTAATAATGTTACTTATGATTTTAGCCTGAACAGCATCTTCCAGTCAGGAATTCTGTAAATTGCGTGCCTGATGTTTAAAGTAGCCTTTCCCTTATGGTTGTCCCAAATTCACCTTGTGGGATCTAGATTTAGAGCTGGAAGGAAATTTTAAAATCATCTAGTCCAACTTCCTCATTTTACAGATGAGGAAACTGAGGCCCAGGGAGGCTAAATGATTTCTCAAGGTCACACAATGATAAGTGGCCAAGCTGGGATCCAAATCCAGGTTTTCCTTATGTCTCCAAATTTAGCAATTTTTTCACAATTTCATGCTGTGGTAAAATGAGAGGATTGGATTAGATGACCTTTAAGGATACCTTCCAGCACAGATTTCTTGATCCTCCCATCTATGATCCCTCATCTGACTTCATGAAGCACCCCGGGTGCCCCAGGAATTGGTGAAGCAAGTTCCTGTCTAGCCAATACCTTCTTGTCATGATTCAAGGGCTTTGACCATGGCCCTTTCTAGTCTTCATCTGATTCTGAGTGTTTTCCCTGGCTGTCCCCCATGCCTGGAATTCTCTCCCTCCTTCTCTCCATCCCTTAGCTCTCCTGGCTTCCTCCAAATCTCAACTGAAGTGCCATCTTCTACAAGAAGGCTTTCTCAGTGTTCTGTAATCCTACTTCCTTTCCTGTATGATTATCTCCAAATTATCCTGTATGGATCTTGTTTTTACATAGTTGCTTACATTTAGTTTCTCCTAAACTAGACCACAAGATCCTTGAGAATACAGACTGCCTTTTTATCTTATCTTTAGCATTTGGCATAATTCTTGGCACATAGTAGGCACTTAGTAAATGCTGGTTGACTGAATAAATATACTATTTGACTGATTACACAACAAGTGAGGATTTTGTAACTGATTATCCCCTTTGGCTCCCTCTGCTGGCAGACTCTGGGAGCCAACAAATTCAACACAGCTTAACAGGGGTGGCTAAGTATGGTGGTATCTAAGTATCAATTTCCAGTTTAGGGATTAATGACTTTTATTTTTTTTTTGGTCCCTATTTCTTTAAACTATTAGACTTCATTCTTTAACCTATGCCATGTTACAAGTCAGTGACAAATCCAATGCTTAGTGGAGTGCTCGGCACAATAGCAGGTTCTTAATAAACATTCAGTGATTTACTAACCCCAACTTGTTATCCATTGGTAAATGCTACCTTCCCGTCTCATCAAAATGTTCTTCAAGAAGACAGCTAAAGAGAGCTTACCCATTTCTAAGTACTCATAGAACAGCCCCAGGGGCCCAAAACTCTGAAGGGCATAATCCTGTTCCCATCGACTGTACAGTTTCTCAGAGTTGGTCCTTGCCCTCCGGCGTCTCCACCAGTTCCAAACCCAACTGTAAGAAGAGGGGGAAAAGATGGGTTGAAATAAAACAAGAGATGGAAGTAATAATTGAATGTTAGAGTTTGAAGGAACCATGTGTGTCACCTAGTTCAATAGCCTCTTTGGAAACTGATGAGGAAACTGAAGACCAGAAAGTATAAGTAACTTGCTCCACCATGATCAGCTTCATGTAATAGAAAGAATGCTTTATCTGGATTCAAGAATACCTGGTTTCTTATCCTACTTGTGACACTTACTAGTTGTGTGAGCATGGATGAATCCCAATCTTTCTGAGCACCAATTTCCTCATTAGTAAAACAAGGATAATAATACATATAGTGGGCCACTACAAAGGATTGTTGTGAGGTTCAAATGAGATCATCCATCTAAAGCACTTTTTGAACTTTACATTTCTACAGAAGAATCATTACAACTACTACTAGTATCCAGCAGCAGAATTAGGGCTAGAACTCAGTTCCATCTGCCACTATGCTACCTTGGCAGATGTCCCACGGAGTGACTCCGGGTCCTGATCTTAACAGGTTCTGACCTGTTTAACATTTTGATCCCTGACTTAGATAAAAGATAAAGGAATTTCCAGGGAACACAAATCTGGAAGGATAGTTAATTCACTGGATGCTCCTGTGTCAGGATCCTGACAGGCCATAATGCTAGGCTGAATCTAATAGGTTGAAATTCTTTAGTGATAACTTTAAGATCATACTTGGATTTCAAAAATTCCATTTGCCAAATACATTTCTTGGATGGGTTTGTCCTTCGTTCTCGTAGAGGACGATGACATTGGGGAAATGATGACATGACTTGTAGTTGACTTAGATTTGAACGAGGGAGGGCTGTGCAAGGTCACCAGTCTCACTTTCTCCTCCAGAGCCATCTGGGTCCACTGGCCTGATATTCACTAGGACAACTGGAGATGGCCCAGGGTGAGCCTGGCACTTTCAGGCTAAGGTCTTTTCAGGTTCTCACTTTTGAGTGAGGTAATGCCCATTCAATGAATAGGCCTTCTTTAAGAAGTGGATTTTGGGGAGGCAATTGGGATTAAGTGACTTGCCCAGGGTCACACAGCTAGGAAGTGTCAAGTATCTGAGGCTGGATTTGAACTCAGTTCCTCTTGACTCCAGGGCCAGTGCTCTATCCACTGCGCCACCCAGCTGCCAAACTGAGAGGCGGTGGTTACTTGGCTCTTTGTATGAAAAATCTTTTGGAGTTTTAGTGGATTGTAAGCTCAGTATGAGTCTGAGGTAGCAGCCAAAAAACGTTTAATCCAATCTTAGACTATATTAAGAGTCATAGCTTGCAGAAATGAGGAGGTGAAGGGCCTGTGGCACCTTGGCCTGATAAGATGAGTTTGGGAATATTATGTTCTGTTTTGCATGCCACCATTTAGGATGGAGACTAAAAAGCATTCAGAGAAAAGCAACCAGACTGGTGGAAGGCTTTGAGTCCATTTCTTTCTTTCTATTTTTTGGGGGGAAGTAATTGGGGTAAAGTGATTTGCCCAGGGTCATACAGCTAGTAAGTGTCTGAGACCAGATTGGAACTCAGGTCCTCCTGACTTGAGGGCCGGTGCTCTATCCACTATGCTACCTAGCTGCCCCAAGTCCATTTCAAATGAAGAAAGATTGAAGTGCCAAGGGACTGAAGTTGACATGATGACATTGTAGTTTTATTTTAGAGGCTGCCACGTGGAAAAGGGACTAAACTTGTTTTATCTGGCTAAAGAGGGCAAAAGCAGGAGCAAAGGGTAGAAAATAAAAAGAGGGAAATTTAGACCTGATGTAGGAAAATCTTCCTAATAACTAGGGGCTACCTAAAAGTGGAAGAAATTTCCCTCACTGGAGTACTTCAAGACAAAGCCTAATGATTACTTGGCAGGTGTTCTTATAGCAGGCATTGCCTTTCAGGTATGATTTGACTGAAAGGTCTCCAAAGCCCAAGCCCCTTTGTTTTGTTATCCTCACACCTTTGATTTATGTGCTGAGGCTCCTTGAATTGGGATGGGCCCAAAAGAAAGGGCAGTGAGGTGGAGCAGTAGATGGAGTGGAGTCAAGAAGACTCATCTTCCAGTGTTCAAATCTAGCCTCCAACACTTAACTAGCTGTGCAACCCTGAGTAAGTTACTTAACCCTCTTTGCCTCTGTTTCCTCATCTGTAAAATGACCTGGAGAAGGAAATGGTGAACTACTCCGGTATCTTTGCCAAGAAAACTTCAAATCAGGTCACAAAGAGTAGGATATGAATGAAATGACTAAACAACAAGAGAAAGGAATGTGCCAGGCTAGAAGACAACAAGGGATTACAGATTTTTAAAATGTGTGTGTGTGTGCATGTGTTTATGTGCATGTGTGTGTGTGTGTGTGTGTTTTATATCTATCCAGATCGACATCTATATCTATCTATCTATATTGCTTTACAGTTTGCCTTCATTATGACACAACAGTTCTAGGAGGCAGACACTACCATACTAATTTTATAGAGGGGGAAATCTGAGACTCCAAGAGATTAAAAAAAAAAACCTTCCCCATAATCACATAACTAGGAGGTGGCACAGGTGGAATTCAAGCTCCCATCTTCCCAAATCTAAGCTCTTGGTATAACCCACTTTAACAATATCAACATCAGCTATTAACATTATAACCCTGAGATTTCCTCTTTTCTCATCTAATTCTTAGCTGCGAATAAAATGCAGTATTTTCTTCCCCAATGGTTCTTCCCCACTTCACGTCACTTCTGCTATACTTCCCAGCTAAAAATGATGGATGTCTTTACAAAGACACTGTGGTCAATGGTTTTCCAATCCCAGGAGCACACATGTAGCAGAGATCAACAGCATTTCTCTTGCTCAGTGGGCTTTCCTAATGAGAGGCAATGGAGTCCTCTTTCCTCCCACATCAGTCAGGCTAGCAGTGGTACACCTGACCAAGCCTGTGTTACCTTACTTACAGGGACTATTTGATTTAGAGACAAGGTTTTTACCTGTTCAAATCTCTGTTGTAGAAGCAAGACTGCTATCATCCTCAAGGGAGCCTACATGTTTTGGCCCTCTAAATGAATAGGGGAGCTCTCCTTACAACCTCAAAGCTCTGTGTAAATGTCATATGGTTATTATTAGATGGGGAACTCCAAAGTAATACATACGGCAGAATGGCTTCCTGGATGTTGCCCCAGATCTGCTTTCCAGCCATGATGATGGTGAGCTGTGTTGTCAGTTCTATGAGGCAGCCTGCTGGATCACACTGGACATAGGCAAAAGAAAGAAGGGCCAAAGGAACAATGAGAAGTTCAGGCTTTCTAATCTTTCCCCTCAAGAGTACTCCAAAAACAAACAAACAAACAAAAACCAAGAGTAGAAAAGAAACAAAAGTCCCAACCAAATTATTTGAACACCAACCAACCATGAACAATATAACTTGTTAATTGAAGGGCTAGGGAGGGGTGGGGGAAGCCTGTCAGATGTCTTCTAAGATGTCATTGGCCATTGTAATTCGAAAAAAAAAATTATCAAACACCTATTGTTTCCCAGACATTGTGCTGGGGACGTTTTAAAAATTACACAATCCCTACCTTCAAAGAACTTATGCTATACCAAGGAAGCTACACCATGCATGGAAAAAAGACAAAGTAGGGACCCCGATGAGGTACCCTAGGAAAACTTGAGGAGAAAGGAGTTATGTGAGCTCTCAGAGGGCAAGGAGCCTACCACAGTGCTGATCACACATTAAGGACTCAATATGGCATCACCTTCTTGATGTCATGGTTCTCTTCGAGAATGAAGGACAAACAACAACAATTTAGTAAGATGCCAATGGCCCAAAGGGGACCTTTCCCTGAGGAGCAATCCTACCTCTTCATTCCTCCATTTGTTGAACATGTATGTATAGCCTCCTGGGTATCCCACAAACTTCCCTTTAAAGAACGCCACATAAAAACATGACGAGTAATAGTTGACGAATTGAAACAGGAACATTTTCATTGTGAGCCTGTTCTCATACTCCAGGTGGGTTCGAGGAATTTCTGAAGGGTCAAAAACACAAAATGTTAATGCTGAAGATGGTATTATCTCTTCCTGAGAACCAGTACTCACCTGGGTAATTGGATGCATGGCTGTCCTAAGATATAACCAACCTGCATGGTATGGTGGAATGAGTAATGCTTTTGGAGTCAAAAGACCCAGATTCAGATCTTGCCTGTGACCCCTACAACCTATATGACCTTAAGTAAGTCCACCATGGAGGATTCCTCATGGATTACTTGCATGGATCTCAGTTTCTTCATCCAGAAAGTGAGGAAGTCAGATTAGATTGTCTCTGGGGTCCCTTGTAGCTCACTACCTATGCTCTTCTAACATTAGGTCTTTACTGCCCTCTGTAAAGTGGAATTATGTAAGCATTTACTCATAAGGCTTATGCCTGGATCAGCTGAGATCTGTTATTTCAGTTTCTTATTGTTTAGCACGCACATAGTTGGTTTAGACTTCAAGAATATAAGCTCTTTGGAGGAGAAGGAGGAGGCAGGAAAGAAAAACTGATTTATCTTCTAGAACCCTTCTATTAGGGTCTTTTCAACACAATATTTTGTTTATGAATGAGTGACCTTATTTTTGAAAAAATTGTACAACTAGAATTTTGCATCAAACTTGTCCATCAAGCCAATGCTGTCCAACCTTGCTGGAGCAGCCTGGAGAAATCCTTAGAATACTTCAGTGTAAAGGAGAAAGAAATACCATTGCTACTCTTGACTTTCCTCTTTTGTTAGCCTCCAAATTTATGTTTATCCATAGAATTATCCAGTCCATACAACAGAGCTCTTTGCTCTCTCTCTTCACAAGAGAGTATTAATAGGATGAATCACTAGAAAAGGGGGCAGAAGTTTTTCCAAAAGGATTATTTGTCTTTCCTATAAAGCCAGTAGAAGTAGATGGTTCCTAAGGTCCCTTCCAGACTCAAGATCTCCTATGCCCAGGGTTTTTAAGCCTTTTTGTGTCACAGGCCCCTTTAGCAGGCTGATGAAGACCATTCACCCCTTCTCAGCAGAAGTTTTATTAATGCATAAAATAATATGCATACGGTTATAAAATAAACCAATGGTATTGATATATAGGCATGAAAATTTTTTAAAAGCACAATTTCACAATTTCCAGGTTAAGAACCCTGCTCTATGCACTATTTGTTGTTTCTCTTCTTGTCTGCTAAATGCTCTCTCCTTTTCAGAGGTTGCTAGATTTCAAAAATACCAAAGGGTGCCTCATTATATTATTTTTCCTTTTTACCCGACATACGTACATACATGCATACATACACACACATACACATACATATGCAAATATATTATGTAAAATGGAAATTCATGCTACAAAATAAAAACAGTGCAATTAACAATCATTTCCAGTGAAAATATCTCAAAGCTAAGAAATGTTAGGTTCTCTTCTCACCACAAGAGGGCAACAAAGATACAGTCAAGTAGCAAGGACAATTCTGTTCTATGAATTCCCTCTTGCAGAAGTTAATTCTAATTCTATGGGGTCAATGTCTTTTCACAGAATCTAAATTAGTGCTTCCCATTAACATAAAGGCATATACCATAATGTGCTCTAGTGGTGAACCTCCTGATTTTAGTGCAATTTAACTGCATTTCAATTAGAAGATGACAAAATGAATTTATTTAAGTACATCTCATTTAAACGAGCTGTGTGTAGTGGCTGATTGTTGTTTTTTAAAAGTAGTTGATTTGCTCTGATTGCCCTTTTATTGGGTGGTAGAGCAAGAGAGTTGGAATAAGAAAATAAAACCTTTCCTGTTGAGAGAACAATGGAGCAGAAGAGATTTGAACTTTGGGGACTCTTGCTACTTAATTGGGTTGGAGTTGCTACGCCACCAAGTGTGTAATAAATAAGCTATCATTAACTTAACCTCAGAGAGTCTTGGAGGGACAGCCTAAGGGAAGAAGTATGGGCAGAGAGTCATTGATTTAGAGCTAAAAGGGACTTCAAATGTTACCCAGTCCAAACCCCCTCACTTTAGAGATGAGACAACAGGCCCAGGCGGTTGGAGCAACTTACCTGAAGCTACACAGTTAGTAAAGCATCAAAGCTGAGATTGGAATCCAGCAGTCCAAAGTGGGGCAACCTAGAACTTTTGTTTCTTTCTGACTCATTTGTCAAGTAAGTAGGATCACGATTGTGGCTTAGAAGTATAACGTGACTACAGGATTGATATTCTTGACTTTTAGTATTGAGAGCCAAGACCCTTGAAAAGGAAAGAGGGGTAGAATTGCTCTAGACTTTCAGAATGGCCAAGGGAGAAGGCATGAGAACTGCCACAGTCAGCTAGGTGGCAAAGTAGCTACAGGTAAAGACCTGAGTTCAAATCTGGACTTAGATGCTGTAAGGTCAATCTGTAAGTGAAAGATCTTTCTCCCCATTGAATAGGCCTCAGGTGGGGCCAACAAACGGAGGCCTGATTAGAGGCAGGCCCACATCTTTGTGATGCTGATCAGGGATTAAAGACTCTTCCCACCCCCTCAACAGACCTCAACTGGGGCCAACATAGGGAGGACTGATTAGAAGCAGGCCCACACCCTTTCACTAACTAGATGTGAAGTCCCAGGCCACACACCTTTTTGCTAAGTAGGCTCTGAGCCCTCAGGGCCCAAAAGAGGGCATATAAGATCTGAGGTTGGCAGGTGTTTTTGCTTGGGGCTCTCACTCACTGGAAGAGTGTGATGTGATTTGACCAGACTCTGGGTAGCTGCTAGAGCCTCCCAGCTTTGAAAATCCAGATGTTGGTGCCTCTCTCTCTGGTAACTATGTAATTCTTTGGTCAGACAGATAGAGGCCTGTCTGTTGATCTCTGATCATATTTGCTCTGTTTATATAATATATGTTTTTAATTTCTGTTTGTATTTGCTCTGAAGTTCAGGGTGCTGGTTTTTTCCCCCTGAACTAAGTGAATGGTATATGTATGTTTGATTAAAGTGAGATTGTTAACCCCTTAAAGTTGCTTCCCTTAGAAAAGCAGATCAAAGAACCGGTGCTAGCAGCCCTCCTGTGTGCTGATGTTGTTGGTCTTAGCCACATTGGTGAGAAGTAGCCTTGTTGTTACAGATGCTTATTAGCTGAATGACTGTGGGGAAGTCACTTAACCTCTGTCTATCTCAACCATAATATGGGAATAACAGTAGCACCTACTTCCCTGGGCTACTGTGGGGATCAAATGAAATAATATTTGTAAAGGGCTTAACAGTGCCTGGCTCTTAGTAGGTACTTAATAAATGCTTAGTCCTTTCCCACTCCCTTACTCCCACATTATTTAGAAGAGTAAGATTTGCCTCTTCTAGTTTCTTCTACTTTTTAGAATCAAAGTCCTTCTAAGGAATCTAACTAAATGCAGTATCACACTCCCCCTTCCCTTCTTCTAACAGAGACAATCAAACAAAATCACAATGGGGGAACACTGGGGACTAAGATGAATTGGGTGAGTAAAGCAACAGGTCTACAGGAGATTTACTTGGCTCCATCTTTCCTTTCTACCCTTTGTTCTTCTTTCTGTGGAATCCACGTTTGTTAGGGAACTGGTTCTCTGGACTCACACTGTCCAGGCTATAGGATGACTTCAGAGATGAACAGCCCCACACATGAGGGCTTCAACCCCTAAACTTGGCCTTGGGTAGAAGTTTGATCCAAGACATTTAGTTTGAGAGATGGAGAGGGCCACTTAGGCCAACTCTTGCACTCATCAGATAGTTAACAATGGTGAAGTGTCTCACGTATGGTTTGAGTGGCACAGTTAGGACTCTGAGTCCCGCCATTCAGACCAGTGATCTTTCCCCTTCTTCATTTGGCTTCAGCCTTATGCCAAATGAAGATACTTCAGTGTTCTTATCCTATGTTGGACAGAATGAGAGGAGGGTAACTGGAATGGCTAGGAATCTGCATTGGTAATTCAGTATGCCAAATGTTTGGTGAAAGACACCTTGGAGCACACTGAGAGTTAAATTCCATGAAAAGTCAAAGAGATTCTGCTAACACTTCACCTTTAAGTTAGTAGTTTAAAGTTAAAGGAATCTCTTAAAATGGCAAAGGATAAGAAATGCAGAAAGGTTGAAATCTGCACCACTAGAGGGAATACTCACACTGAGATCAGGGATCCATTGAAACACTGAAATAGAAATCCTTTCTTTCCTTTCAGCTTTCCACCTTTTTGAAACTAGACTATATTAGAAGCTGATTTCCTTCAGTCGTTGACCATAGCCTAACATCATCACCAGATCACCATGACATACACCCAAACAGATGTGGGACTTTATCTTCAAATATCTATTGCAACTTAGAATGTCTTCATGTTTTAATATCCAACTGCTCTAAGTCAGTTCTTTCTTTGGCCTGCCTCACTTTCCTGTTTTTGTAATATGAAGGGCTTGAAATATTCAATGGAATCTAAAATCCCTTCTAATTCCTAATAGCTGATTCATTAATACCCATGTCAGTTTCCCAAGACTCAAATGAACAAACAAGACTTAAAGCTGGAAGACCCCTTAAAGATCACAGTTCAACCAGGACTATCAGGCAGGGTGGAAAAATGGATATTTTCTGGTCTTAGACTTAGGAAGACTGGGATTCCAATTACACCTCTGATGCCTATTAGATGTGGGACCCTGGGCAAGTCACTTTACCTCACTAAGCCTCAGTTTGCTTATCTGTAAAAATGAAGGGTTGGACTCAGCGACCAGTAAGGTTCCTTGAATAGTTCCTCTAAATCTATGGTCCAATGTTTATGGATTATTAGGGAGAAAAGGCATGTCATTTGACTGTAATGGAAAGTCATGGTGATCTAAGACGTGACATACTTAGAGGTTGAAGAGAAAAAGGAGAGGAGACAAAGCACAACGAAAAGGACAATCAATAAATGAGTATAATCATGTAAATAAAAATAAATTAGAAGACATCAGAGCTCAGACTAAATGCAATGCTCATACTTAATTCCAAGAAAACTGCTGACTCCTCCTCCCTTCTTCACAGTAAGGAAATGGGAGGCTATTGGTGCAGAAGGTTGAATTTCTCAACAGACATGGCCACGTGGTCATGGTCACTACTTTGGGTGAACTGGCTTCTCTGTTGCATTTTATTAAAAGGGAGATGGTTTATGGATGGGTAGGAGAAGGATACTGGGAATTAGTTGGTATAAAATACGAAAGGCATAAATTTTTTAAAAAGTACTTGAGATCAAAGTTGGTGAATTCACACACACACACACACACACACACACACACACACACACACGATTTCTTTTATGTGGCTTGTGAGGCTGTGAAGGCAAGTCTCTCAAAGGACCCAATGAAATTTGGGTCAATATAACCTCCCAAGATGACAACTTTAAAGTGGTAATTAGTTGTAATCAGGAATTACCTACTCATTTGGATGAATGCTTTGGTATTATGATTTTTTCAAAAATTGCTCTAATGATCCTAAAGCCACACCTTATTTTGGGACACACTACATCTAACTCTGCCTCATTGTGGCTTCCAAGGTCTGATGTTTATCAAACCACAGATCTAGAGCTGGAAGGGTTCTCCGAAAACATCTGGTACAACTTCCTCATCTTACAGATGTGGAAAATGAGGCTTGGGGAGGTGAGGCAATGTGCGCCACACTGCATTGGATTTTGAGAATCAGAGGCAGGATTTGAATCCAGGTCATTTAATTCCAGAGCCAGTTTTTTTCCACTCTACTTTGCAGGACCACACTAGCAACTGCACTTATGGATTTTCCCCAATGATTGTGACAGCTTACCCATATCTGTGATCCAGATGGCAATCCTCTCATACAA